>NW_027514124.1:0-96414 GCF_048772815.1 Callospermophilus lateralis
ATATAGATAGATGAATTGGGAACTCTAAATCCAACATGGTTTGTAGTAGCTCTTTGAAACTTGACAAAATAAAAAAGTTCTCAGTTTTGTCTCTATGGTTTGTTTCCTCTTCAAGTAGCCCTAGGCACAGACTGTGGAAAGCACTTTCGTTGAGAAGGGTTGCCAAGCTTCTAAGAAATAACGAGTTTCCGAAATACCAGCGAATATTTTTTCACCCAATCTTGATGATACTTATTGCTAATGATCAGTACACAAATCCCACTTGGCTCACCAAATTTTGTTCTTCTAGGTTGAAGCGTTCGTCTACAGTAGCAGTTTTTATATTTAGGTTTCCCTCTGTTCTCTCCTATATAGAAAGATGAATTTGGAACTCTAAATCCAACATGATTTGTAGTAGGTCTTTGAAACTTGACAAAATAAAGGAGTTCTCAGATTTGTCTCTATGGTTTGTTTCCTCTTAAAGTAGCCCTAGGCACAGACTGTGGAAAGCACTTTCATTGAGATGGGTTGCCAAGCTTCTAAGAAATAACGAGTTTCCGAAATACCAGCAAATATTTTTTCAACCAATCTTGATGATACTTGGTGGTAATGATCAGTACACAAATCCCACTTGGCTCACCAAATTTTGGTCTTCTAGGTTGAAGCGTTCGTCTACAGTAGCAGTTTTTATATTTACATTTCTCTCTGTTCTATATAGATAGATGAATTTGGAACTCTAAATCCAACATGGTTTGTAGTATCTCTTTGAAACTTGAAAAAATAAAGGAGTTCTCAGTTTTGTCACTATGGTTTGTTCCTCTTCAAGTAGCCCTAGGCACAGACTGTGGAAAGCACTTTCTTTGAGATGGGTTGCAAGGTTCTAAGAAATAACGAGTTTCCGAAATACCAGCAAATATTTTTTCACACAATCTTGTTGATACGTGGTGGTAATGATCAGTACACAAATCCCACTTGGCTTACCAAATTTTGTTCTTCTAGGTTGAAGCGTTCGTCTACAGTAGCAGTTTTTATATTTAGGTATCTTTCTGTTCTCTCTTATATAGATAGATGAATTTGGAACTCTAAATACAACATGGTTTGTAGTAGGTCTTTGAAACTTGACAAAATAAAGGAGGTCTCAGATTTGTCTCTATGGTTTGTTTCCTCTTCAAGTAGCCCTAGGCACAGACTGTGGAAAATCACTTTCATTGAGAGGTGTTCCCAATCTTCTAAGAAATAACGAGTTTCCGAAATACCAGCAAATATTTTTTCAACCAATCTTGATGATACTTGGTGGTAATGATCAGTACACAAATCCCACTTGGCTTACCAAATTTTGTTCTTCTAGGTTGAAGCGTTCGTGTACAGTACCAGTTTTTATATTTAGTTTTCCCTCTGTTCTCTCCTATACAGATAGATGAATTTGTAACTCTAAATCCAACATGGTTTGTAGTAGCTCTTTGAAACTTGACAAAATAAAGGAGTTCTCAGTTTTGTCTCTATGGTTTGTTTCCTCTTCAAGTAGCCCTAGGCACAGACTGTGGAAAGCACTTTCATTGAGAGGGGTTCCGAAGCTTCTACGAAATAACGAGTTTCCGAAATACCAGCAAATATTTTTTCACCCAATCTTGATAATACTTGGTGGTAATGATCAGTACACAAATCCCACTTGGCTCCCCAAATTTTGTTCTTCTAGGTTGAAGCGTTCGTCTACAGTAGCAGGTTTTATATTTAGGTTTCCCTCTGTTCTCTCCCATATAGATAGATGAATTTGGAACTCTAAATCCAACATGGTTTGTAGTAGCTCTTTGAAACTTGAAAAAATAAAGGAGTTCTCAGTTTTGTCGCTATGGTTTGTTTCCTCTTCAAGTAGCCCTAGGCACAGACTGTGGAAAAGCACTTTCATTGAGAGGGGTTCCCAATCTTCTAAGAAATAACGAGTTTCCGAAATTCCAGCAATTATTTTTTCACCCAATCTTGATGATACGTGGTGGTAATGATCAGTACACAAGTCCCACTTGTCTCACCAAATTTTGTTCTTCTAGGTTGAAGCGTTCTTCTACAGTAGCAGTTTTTATATTTAGGTTTCACTCTGTTCTCTCATATATAGATAGATAAATTTGGAACTCTAAATCCAACATGGTTTGTAGTAGCTCTTTGAAACTTGACAAAATAAAGGAGATCTCAGTTTTGTCTCTATGATTTGTTTCCTCTTCAAGTAGCCCTAGGCACAGACTGTGGAAAGCACTTTCATTGAGATGAGTTGTCAAGCTTCTAAGAAATAACGAGTTTCCGAAATACCAGCAAATATTTTTTCACACAATCTTGTTGATACTTGGTGGTAATGATCAGTACACAAATCCCACTTGGCTCACCAAATTTGGTCTTCTAGGTTGAAGCGTTCGTCTACAGTAGCAGTCTTTATATTTAGGTTTCTCTCTGTTCTCTCCTTTATAGATAGATGAATTTGAAACTCTAAATCCAATATGGTTTGTAGTAGCTCTTTGAAACTTGACAAAATAAAGGAGTTCTCAGATTTGTCTCTATGGTTTGTTTCCTCTTCAAGTAGCCCTAGGCACAGACTGTGGAAAGCACTTTCATTGAGATGGGTTGCCAAGCTTCTAAGAAATAACGAGTTTCGGAAATACCAGCAAATATTTTTTCAACCAAACTTGATGATACTTGGTGGTAATGATTAGTATTCAAATCCCACTTGGCTTACCAAATTTTGTTCTTCTAGGTTGAAGCGTTCGTCTACAGTAGCAGTTTTTATATTTAGGTTTCCCTCTGTTCTCTCCTATATAGAAAGATGAATTTGGAACTCTAAATCCAACATGGTTTGTAGTAGCTCTTTGAAACTTGACAAAATAAAGGAGTTCTCAGTTTTGTCGCTATGGTTTGTTTCCTCTTCAAGTAGCCCTATGCACAGCCTGTGGAAAAGCACTTTCATTGAGAGGGGTTCCCAAGCTTCTAAGACATAACGAGTTTACGAAATACCAGCAAATATTTTTTCACCGAATCTTTATGATGCTTGGTTTTTCATGATCAGTACACAAATCCCACTTGGCTCACCAAATTTTTTTCTTCTAGGTTGAAGCGTTCGTCTACAGTAGCAGTTTTTATATTTAGGTTTCACTCTGTTCTCTCATATATAGATAGATGAATTTGGAACTCTAAATCCAACATGGTTTGTAGTAGCTCATTGAAACTTGACAAAATAAAGGAGTTCTCAGTTTTGTCTCTATGGATTGTTTCCTCTTCAAGTAGCCCTAGGCACAGACTGTGGAAAGCACTTTCATTGAGATGGGTTGCCAAGCTTCTAAGAAATAACGAGTTTCCGAAATACCAGCAAATATTTTTTCACCCAATCTTGATGATACTTGGTGGTAATGATCAGTACACAAATCCCACTTGGCTCACCAAATTTTGTTCTTCTAGGTTGAAGCGTTCATGTACAGTAGCAGTTTTTATATTTAGGTTTCCCTCTGTTCTCTCCTATATAGATAGATGAATTTGGAACTCTAAATACAACATGGTTTGTAGTAGCTCTTTGAAACTTGACAAAATAAAGGAGGTCTCAGATTTATCTCTATGGTTTGTTTCCTCTTCAAGTAGCCCTAGGCACAGACTGTGGAAAATCACTTTCATTGAGAGGGGTTCCCAAGCTTCTAAGAAATAACGAGTTTCCGAAATACCAGCAAATATTTTTTCACCCAATCTTGATGATACTTGGTGGTAATGATCAGTACACAAATCCCACTTGGCGCACCAAATTTTGTTCTTCTAGTTTGAAGCGTTCGTGTACAGTAGCAGTTTTTATATTTAGGTTTCCCTCTGTTCTCTCCTATACAGATAGATGAATTTGGAACTCTAAATCCAACATGGTTTGTAGTACCTCTTTGAAACTTGAAAAAATAAAGGAGTTCTCAGTTTTGTCGCTATGGTTTGTTTCCTCTTCAAGTAGCCCTAGGCACAGACTGTGGAAAAGAACTTTCATTGAGAGGGGTTCCCAAGCTTCTAAGAAATAACGAGTTTCCGAAATACCAGCAAATATTTTTTCACCCAATCTTGATGATACGTGGTGGTAATGATCAGTACACAAGTCCCACTTGGCTCACCAAATTTTGTTCTTCTAGGTTGAAGCGTTCGTCTACAGTAGCAGTTTTTATGTTTAGGTTTCACTCTGTTCTCTCATATATAGATAGATAAATTTGGAACTGTAAATCCAACATGGTTTGTAGTAGCTCTTTGAAACTTGACAAAATAAAGGAGTTCTCAGTTTTGTCTCTATGTTTTGTTTCCTCTTCAAGTAGCCCTAGGCACAGACTGTGAAAAGCACTTTCATTGAGATGGGTTGTCAAGCTTCTAAGAAATAACGAGTTTCCGAAATACCAGCAAATATTTTTTCACACAATCTTGTTGATACTTGGGGGTAATGATCAGTACACAAATCCCACTTGGCTCACCAAATTTGGTCTTCTAGGTTGAAGCGTTCGTCTACAGTAGCAGTCTTTATATTTAGGTTTCTCTCTGTTCTCTCCTATATAGATAGATGAATTTGGAACTCTAAATCCAATATGGTTTGTAGTAGGTCTTTGAAACTTGACAAAATAAAGGAGTTCTCAGATTTGTCTCTATGGTTTGTTTCCTCTTCAAGTAGCCCTAGGCACAGACTGTGGAAAGCACTTTCATTGAGATGGGTTGCCAAGCTTCTAAGATATAACGAGTTTCCGAAATACCAGCAAATATTTTTTAACCCAATCTTGATGATACTTGGTGGTAATGATCAGTACACAAATCCCACTTGGCTTACCAAATTTTGTTCTTCTATGTTGAAGCGTTCATCTACAGTAGCAGTTTTTATATTTAGGTTTCCCTCTGTTCTCTGCTATATACATAGATGAATTTGGAACTATAAATCCAACATGCTTTGTAGTAGCTCCTTGAAACTTGAAAAAATAAAGGAGTTCTCTGTTTTGTCTCTATGGTTTGTTTCCTCTTCAAGTAGCCCTAGGCACAGACTGTGGAAAAGCACTTTCATTGAGAGGGGTTGCCAAGCTTCTAAGAAATAACGAGTTTCCGAAATACCAGCAAATATTTTTTCACCCAATCTTGATGATACTTGTTGCTAATGATCAGTACACAAATCCCACCTGGCTCACCAAATTTAGTTCTTCTAGGTTGAAGCGTTCGAGTACAGTAGCAGTTTTTATATTTAGGTTTCCCTCTGTTCTCTCCTATACAGATAAATGAATTTGGAACTCTAAATCCAACATGGTTTGTAGTAGCTCTTTGAAACTTGACAAAATAAAGGAGTTCTCAGTTTTGTCTCTCTGGTTTGTTTCCTCTTCATGTAGCCCTAGGAACAGACTGTGGAAAAGCACTTTCATTGAGATGGGTTGCAAGCTTCTAAGAAATATCGAGTTTCCGAAATACCAGCAAATATTTTTTCACCCAAACTTGATGATACTTGGAGGTAATGATCAGCACACAATTCCCACTTGGCTAACCAATTTTTGTTCATCTAGGATGAAGCATTCGTGTACAGTAGCAGTTTTTATATTTAGGTTTCCCTCTGTTCTCTCCTATATAGAAAGATGAATTTGGAACTCTAAATCCAACATGGTTTGTAGTAGCTCTTTGAAACTTGACAAAATAAAGGAGTTCTCAGTTTTGTCGCTATGGTTTGTTTCCTCTTCAACTAGCCCCAGGCACAGACTGTGGAAAGCACTTTCATTGAGATGGGTTGCCAAGCTTCTAAGAAATAACGAGTTTCCGAAATACCAGCAAATATTTTTTCACCCAATCTTGATGATACTTGGTGGTAATGATCAGTACACAAATCCCACTTGGCTCACCAAATTTTGTTCTTCTAGGTTGAAGCGTTCATGTACAGTAGCAGTTTTTATATTTAGGTTTCCCTCTGTTCTCTCCTATATAGATAGATGAATTTGGAACTCTAAATACAACATGGTTTGTAGTAGCTCGTGGAAACTTGACAAAATAAAGGAGGTCTCAGATTTATCTCTATGGTTTGTTTCCTCTTCAAGTAGCCCTAGGCACAGACTGTGGAAAATCACTTTCATTGAGAGGGGTTCCCAAGCTTCTAAGAAATAACGAGTTTCCGAAATACCAGCAAATATTTTTTCACCCAATCTTGATGATACTTGGTGGTAATGATCAGTACACAAATCCCACTTGGCTTACCAAATTTTGTTCTTCTAGTTTGAAGCGTTCGTGTACAGTAGCAGTTTTTATATTTAGGTTTCCCTCTGTTCTCTCCTATACAGATAGATGAATTTGGAACTCTAAATCCAACATGGTTTGTAGTACCTCTTTGAAACTTGAAAAAATAAAGGAGTTCTCAGTTTTGTCGCTATGGTTTGTTTCCTCTTCAAGTAGCCCTAGGCACAGACTGTGGAAAAGAACTTTCATTGAGAGGGGTTCCCAAGCTTCTAAGAAATAACGAGTTTCCGAAATACCAGCAAATATTTTTTCACCCAATCTTGATGATACGTGGTGGTAATGATCAGTACACAAGTCCCACTTGGCTCACCAAATTTTGTTCTTCTAGGTTGAAGCGTTCGTCTACAGTAGCAGTTTTTATGTTTAGGTTTCACTCTGTTCTCTCATATATAGATAGATAAATTTGGAACTCTAAATCCAACATGGTTTGTAGTAGCTCTTTGAAACTTGACAAAATAAAGGAGTTCTCAGTTTTGTCTCTATGTTTTGTTTCCTCTTCAAGTAGCCCTAGGCACAGACTGTGGAAAGCACTTTCATTGAGATGGGTTGTCAAGCTTCTAAGAAATAACGAGTTTCCGAAATACCAGCAAATATTTTTTCACACAATCTTGTTGATACTTGGGGGTAATGATCAGTACACAAATCCCACTTGGCTCACCAAATTTGGTCTTCTAGGTTGAAGCGTTCGTCTACAGTAGCAGTCTTTATATTTAGGTTTCTCTCTGTTCTCTCCTATATAGATAGATGAATTTGGAACTCTAAATCCAATATGGTTTGTAGTAGGTCTTTGAAACTTGACAAAATAAAGGAGTTCTCAGATTTGTCTCTATGGTTTGTTTCCTCTTCAAGTAGCCCTAGGCACAGACTGTGGAAAGCACTTTCATTGAGATGGGTTGCCAAGCTTCTAAGATATAACGAGTTTCCGAAATACCAGCAAATATTTTTTAACCCAATCTTGATGATACTTGGTGGTAATGATCAGTACACAAATCCCACTTGGCTTACCAAATTTTGTTCTTCTATGTTGAAGCGTTCGTCTACAGTAGCAGTTTTTATATTTAGGTTTCCCTCTGTTCTCTGCTATATACATAGATGAATTTGGAACTATAAATCCAACATGCTTTGTAGTAGCTCCTTGAAACTTGAAAAAATAAAGGAGTTCTCTGTTTTGTCTGTATGGTTTGTTTCCTCTTCAAGTAGCCCTAGGCACAGACTGTGGAAAAGCACTTTCATTGAGAGGGGTTGCCAAGCTTCTAAGAAATAACGAGTTTCCGAAATACCAGCAAATATTTTTTCACCCAATCTTGATGATACTTGTTGCTAATGATCAGTACACAAATCCCACCTGGCTCACCAAATTTAGTTCTTCTAGGTTGAAGCGTTCGAGTACAGTAGCAGTTTTTATATTTAGGTTTCCCTCTGTTCTCTCCTATACAGATAAATGAATTTGGAACTCTAAATCCAACATGGTTTGTAGTAGCTCTTTGAAACTTGACAAAATAAAGGAGTTCTCAGTTTTGTCTCTCTGGTTTGTTTCCTCTTCATGTAGCCCTAGGAACAGACTGTGGAAAAGCACTTTCATTGAGATGGGTTGCAAGCTTCTAAGAAATATCGAGTTTCCGAAATACCAGCAAATATTTTTTCACCCAAACTTGATGATACTTGGAGGTAATGATCAGCACACAATTCCCACTTGGCTAACCAATTTTTGTTCATCTAGGATGAAGCATTCGTGTACAGTAGCAGTTTTTATATTTAGGTTTCCCTCTGTTCTCTCCTATATAGATAGATGAATTTGGAACTCTAAATCCAACTTGGTTTGTAGTAGCTCTTTGAAACTTGACAAAATAAAGGAGTTCTCAGTTTTGTCTCTATGGTTTGTTTCCTCTTAAAGTAGCCCTAGGCACAGACTGTGGAAAGCACTTTCATTGAGATTGGTTGCCAAGCTTCTAAGAAATAACGAGTTTCTGAAATACCAGCAAATATCTCTTCACCCAATCTTGATGATACTTGGTGGTAGTGATCAGTACACAAATCCCACTTGCCTCACCAAATTTTGTTCTTCTAGGTTGAAGCGTTCGTCTACAGTAGCAGTTTTATATTTAGGTTTCTCTCTGTTCTCTCCTATATAGATAGATGAATTTGGAACTCTAAATCCAACGTGGTTTGCAGTAGCTCTTTGAAACTTGACAAAATAAAGGAGTTCTCAGTTTTGTCTCTATGGTTTGTTTCCTCTTCAAGTAGCCCTAGGCACAGACTGTGGAAAAAACACTTTCATTGAGAGGGGTTGCCAAGCTTCTAAGAAATAACGAGTTTCCGAAATACCAGCAAATATTTTTTCACCCAATCTTGATGATACGTGATGGTAATGAAAAGTACACAAATCCCACTTGGCTCACCAAATTTTGTTTTGCTACGTTGAAGCCTTCGTTTACAGTAGTAGTTTTTATTTTCAGGTTTCACTCTGTTCTCTCCTATATAGATAGATGAATTTGGAACTCTAAATCCAACATGGTTTGTAGTAGCTCTTTGAAACTTGGCAAAATAAACGAGTTCTCAATTTTGTCTCTATGGTTTGTTTCCTTTTAAAGTAGCCCTAGGCACAGACTGTGGAAAGCACTTTCATTGAGATGGGTTGTCAAGCTTCTAAGAAATAACGAGTTTCCGAAATACCAGCAAATATTTTTCACACAATCTTGTTGATACTTGGTGGTAATGATCAGTACACAAATCCCACTTGACTCACCAAATTTTGTTCTTCTAGGTTGAAGCGTTCGTCTACAGTAGCAGTTTTTATATTTAGGTTTCTCTCTGTTCTCTCCTATATAGATAGATGAATTTGGAACTCTAAATCCAACATGCTTTGTAGGAGCTCCTTGAAACTTGACAAAATAAAGTAGTTCTCAGTTTTGTCTCTATGGTTTGTTTCCTCTTCAAGTAGCCCTAGGCACAGACTGTGGAAAAGCACTTTCATTGAGAGGGGTGGCCAAGCTTCTAAGAAATAACGAGTTTCCGAAATACCAGCAAATATTTTTTCACCCAATCTTGATGATACTTGTTGCTAATGATCAGAACACAAATCCCACTTGGCTCTCCAAATTTAGTTCTTCCAGGTTGAAGCGTTCGTGTACAGTAGCAGTTTTTATATTTAGGTTTCCCTCTGTTCTCTCCTATATAGATAGATGAATTTGGAACTCTAAATCCAACGTGGTTTGCAGTAGCTCTTTGAAACTTGACAAAATAAAGGAGTTCTCAGTTTTGTCTCTATGGTTTGTTTCCTTTTAAAGTAGCCCTAGGCACAGACTGTGGAAAGCACTTTCATTGAGATGGGTTGTCAAGCTTCTAAGAAATAACGAGTTTCCGAAATACCAGCAAATATTTTTCACACAATCTTATTGATACTTGGTGGTAATGATCAGTACACAAATCCCACTTGGCTCACCAAATTTTGTTCTTCTAGGTTGAGGCGTTCGTCTACACTGGTAGTTTTTATATTTAGGTTTCTCTCTGTTCTCTCCTATATAGATAGATGAATTTGGAACTCTAAATCTAACATGGTTTGTAGTAGCTCTTTGAAACTTGACAAAATAAAGGAGTTCTCAGATTTGTCTCTATGGTTTGTTTCCTCTTCAAGTAGCCCTAGGCACAGACTGTGGAAAAGCACTTTCATTGAGAGGGGCTGCCAAGCTTCTAAGATATAACGAGTTTCCGAAATACCAGCAAATATTTTTTCACCCAATCTTGATGATACTTGGTGGTAATGATCAGTACACAAATCCCACTTGGATTACCAAATTTTGTTCTTCTAGGTTGAAGCGTTCGTCTACAGTAGCAGTTTTTATATTTAGGTCACCCTCTGTTCTCTCCTATATAGATAGATGAATTTGGAACTCTAAATCCAACATGCTTTGTAGTAGCTCATTGAAACTTGACAAAATAAAGGAGTTCTCAGTTTTGTCTCTATGGTTTGTTTCCTCTTCAAGTAGCCCTAGGCACAGACTGTGGAAAGCACTTTCATTGAGATGGGTTGTCAAGCTTCTAAGAAATAACGAGTTTCCGAAATACCAGCAAATATTTTTTCACACAATCTTGTTGATACTTGGTGGTAATGATCAGTACACAAATCCCACTTGGCTCACCAAATTTGGTCTTCTAGGTTGAAGCGTTCGTCTACAGTAGCAGTTTTTATATTTAGGTTTCTCTCTGTTCTCTCCTATATAGATAGATGAATTTGGAACTCTAAATCCAACATGGTTTGTAGTAGCTCTTTGAAACTTGACAAAATAAAGGAGTTCTCAGATTTGTCACTATGTTTTGTATCCTCTTCAAGTAGCCCTAGGCACAGACTGTGGAAAAGCACTTTCATTGAAAGGGGTTGCCAAGCTTCTAAGAAATAACGAGTTTCCGAAATACCAGCAAATATTTTTTCACCCAATCTTGATGATACTTGTTGCTAATGATCAGTACACAAATGCCACATGGCTCACCAAATTTAGTTCTTCTAGGTTGAAGCGTTCGTGTACAGTAGCAGTTTTTATATTTAGGTTTCCCTCTGTTCTCTCCTATATAGATAGATGAATTTGGAACTCTAAATCCAACATGCTTTGTAGTAGCTCCTTGAAACTTGACAAAATAAAGGAGTTCTCAGTTTTGTCTCTATGGTTTGTTTCCTCTTCAAGTAGCCCTAGGCACAGACTGTGGAAAAGCACTTTCATTGAGAGGGGTTGCCAAGCTTCTAAGAAATAACGAGTTTCCGAAATACCAGCAAATATTTTTTCACCCAATCTTGATGATACTTGTTGATAATGATCAGTACACAAATCCCACTTTGCTCACCAAATTTAGTTCTTCTAGGTTGTAGCGTTCGTGTACAGTAGCAGTTTTTATATTTAGGTTTCCCTCTGTTCTCTCCTATACAGATAGATGAATTTGGAACTCTAAATCCAACATGGTTTGTAGTAGCTCTTTGAAACTTGACAAAATAAAGGAGTTCTCAGTTTTTTCTCTCTGGTTTGTTTCCTCTTCATGTAGCCCTAGGAACAGACTGTGGAAAAGCACTTTCATTGAGATGGGTTGCCAAGCTTCTAAGAAATATCGAGTTTCCGAAATACCAGCAAATATTTTTTCACCCAAACTTGATGATACTTTGTGGTAATGATCAGCACACAAATCCCACTTGGCTCACCAAATTTTGTTCTTCTAGGTTGAAGCGTTCGTCTACAGTAGCAGTTTTTATATTTAGGTTTCTCTCTGTTCTCTCCTATATAGATAGATGAATTTGGAACTCTAAATCCAACATGGTTTGTAGTAGCTCTTTGAAACTTGACAAAATAAAGGAGTTCTCAGTTTTGTCTCTCTGGTTTGTTTCCTCATCATGTAGCCCTATGAACAGACAGTGGAAAAGCACTTTCATTGAGATGAGTTGCCAAGCTTCTAAGAAATATCGAGTTTCCGAAATACCAGCAAATATGTTTTTCACCCAATCTTGATGATACTTGGTGGTAATGATCAGCACACAAATCCCACTTGGCTAACCAATTTTTGTTCATCTAGGATGAAGCATTCGTGTACAGTAGCAGTTTTTATATTTAGGTTTCCCTCTGTTCTCTCCTATATAGATAGATGAATTTTGAACTCTAAATCCAACATGGTTTGTAGTAGCTCTTTGAAACTTGACAAAATAAAGGAGTTCTCTGTTTTGTCTCTATGGTTTGTTTCCTCTTCAAGTAGCCCTAGGCACAGACTGTGGAAAAACACTTTCATTGAGAGGGGTTGTCAAGCTTCTAAGAAATAACGAGTTTCCGAAATACCAGCAAATATTTTTCACACAAACTTGTTGATACTTGGTGGTAATGATCAGTACACAAATCCCACTTGGCTTACCAAATTTTGTTCTTCTAGATTGAAGCGTTCGTCTACAGTAGCAGTTTTTACATTTAGGTCTCCCTCTGTTCTCTCCTATATAGATAGATGAATTTGGAACTCTAAATCCAACATGGTTTGTAGTAGCTCTTTGAAACTTGACAAAATAAAGGAGTTCTCTGTTTTGTCTCTATGGTTTGTTTCCTTTTAAAGTAGCCCTAGGCACAGACTGTGGAAAGCACTTTCATTGAGATTTTTTGCCAAGCTTCTAAGAAATAACGAGTTTCCGAAATGCCAGCAAATATTTCTTCACCCAATCTTGATGATACTTGGTGGTAGTGATCAGTACACAAATCCCAATTGCCTCACCAAATTTTGTTCTTCTAGGTTGAAGCGTTCGTCTACAGTAGCAGTTTTATATTTAGGTTTCTCTCTGTTCTCTCCTATATAGATAGATGAATTTGGAACTCTAAATCCAACGTGGTTTGCAGTAGCTCTTTGAAACTTGACAAAATAAAGGAGTTCTCAGATTTGTCTCTATGGTTTGTTTTGTCTTCAAGTAGCCCTAGGCACAGACTGTGGAAAAGCACTTTCAATGAGAGAGTTTGCCAAGCTTCTAAGAAATAACGAGTTTCCGAAATACCAGCAAATATTTTTTCACCCAATCTTGATGATACTTGGTGGTAATGATTAGTATACAAATCCAACTTGGCTTACCAAATTTTGTTCTTCTAGGTTGAAGCGTTCGTCTACAGTAGCAGTTTTTATATTTAGGTTTCCCTCTGTTCTCTCCTATATAGATAGATGAATTTAGAACTCTAAATTCAACATGCTTTGTAGTAGCTCCTTGAAACTTGACAAAATAAAGGAGTTCTCAGTTTTGTCTCTATGGTTTGTTTCCTCTTCAAGTAGCCCTAGGCACAGACTGTGGAAAAGCAATTTCATTGAGAGGGGTTGCCAAGCTTCTAAGAAATAACGAGTTTCCGAAATACCAGCAAATATTTTTTCACCCAATCTTGATGATACTTGTTGCTAATGATCAGTACACAAATCCCACTTGGCTCACCAAATTTTGTTCTTCTAGGTTGAAGCGTTCGTGTACAGTAGCAGTTTTTATATTTAGGTTTCCCTCTGTTCTCTCCTATATAGATAGATGAATTTGGAACTCTAAATCCAACATGGTTTGTAGTAGCTCTTTGAAACTTGACAAAATAAAGGAGTTCTCAGTTTTGTCTCTATGGTTTGTTTCCTCTTCAAGTAGCCCTAGGCACAGACTGTGGAAAAACACTTTCATTGAGAGGGGTTGCCAAGCTTCTAAGAAATAACGAGTTTCCGAAATACCAGCAAATATTTTTTCACCCAATCTTGATGATACGTGATGGTAATGAAAAGTACACAAATCCCACTTGGCTCACCAAATTTTGTTTTGCTACGTTGAAGCCTTCGTTTACAGTAGTAGTTTTTATTTTCAGGTTTCACTCTGTTCTCTCCTATATAGATAGATGAATTTGGAACTCTAAATCCAACATGCTTTGTAGGAGCTCCTTGAAACTTGACAAAATAAAGTAGTTCTCAGTTTTGTCTCTATGGTTTGTTTCCTCTTCAAGTAGCCCTAGGCACAGACTGTGGAAAAGCACTTTCATTGAGAGGGGTGGCCAAGCTTCTAAGAAATAACGAGTTTCCGAAATACCAGCAAATATTTTTTCACCCAATCTTGATGATACTTGTTGCTAATGATCAGTACACAAATCCCACTTGGCTCTCCAAATTTAGTTCTTCCAGGTTGAAGCGTTCGTGTACAGTAGCAGTTTTTATATTTAGGTTTCCCTCTGTTCTCTCCTATATAGATAGATGAATTTGGAACTCTAAATCCAACGTGGTTTGCAGTAGCTCTTTGAAACTTGACAAAATAAAGGAGTTCTCAGTTTTGTCTCTATGGTTTGTTTCCTTTTAAAGTAGCCCTAGGCACAGACTGTGGAAAGCACTTTCATTGAGATGGGTTGTCAAGCTTCTAAGAAATAACGAGTTTCCGAAATACCAGCAAATATTTTTCACACAATCTTATTGATACTTGGTGGTAATGATCAGTACACAAATCCCACTTGGCTCACCAAATTTTGTTCTTCTAGGTTGAGGCGTTCCTCTACACTGGTAGTTTTTATATTTAGGTTTCTCTCTGTTCTCTCCTATATAGATAGATGAATTTGGAACTCTAAATCTAACATGGTTTGTAGTAGCTCTTTGAAACTTGACAAAATAAAGGAGTTCTCAGATTTGTCTCTATGGTTTGTTTCCTCTTCAAGTAGCCCTAGGCACAGACTGTGGAAAAGCACTTTCATTGAGAGGGGCTGCCAAGCTTCTAAGATATAACGAGTTTCCGAAATACCAGCAAATATTTTTTCACCCAATCTTGATGATACTTGGTGGTAATGATCAGTACACAAATCCCACTTGGATTACCAAATTTTGTTCTTCTAGGTTGAAGCATTCATCTACAGTAGCAGTTTTTATATTTAGGTCACCCTCTGTTCTCTCCTATATAGATAGATGAATTTGGAACTCTAAATCCAACATGCTTTGTAGTAGCTCCTTGAAACTTGACAAAATAAAGGAGTTCTCAGTTTTGTCTCTATGGTTTGTTTCCTCTTCAAGTAGCCCTATGCACAGACTGTGGAAAGCACTTTCATTGAGATGGGTTGTCAAGCTTCTAAAAAATAACAAGTTTCCGAAATACCAGCAAATATTTTTTCACACAATCTTGTTGATACTTGGTGGTAATGATCAGTACACAAATCCCACTTGGCGCACCAAATTTGGTCTTCTAGGTTGAAGCGTTCGTCTACAGTAGCAGTTTTTATATTTAGGTTTCTCTCTGTTCTCTCCTACATAGATAGATGAATTTGGAACTCTAAATCCAACATGGTTTGTAGTAGCTCCTTGAAACTTGACAAAATAAAGGAGTTCTCAGATTTGTCACTATGTTTTGTATCCTCTTCAAGTAGCCCTAGGCACAGACTGTGGAAAAGCACTTTCATTGAAAGGGGTTGCCAAGCTTCTAAGAAATAACGAGTTTCGGAAATACCAGCATATATTTTTTCACCCAAACTTGATGATACTTGGTGGTAATGATTAGTATACAAATCCCACTTGGCTTACCAAATTTTGTTCTTCTAGGTTGAAGCGTTCGTCTACAGTAGCAGTTTTTATATTTAGGTTTCCCTCTGTTCTCTCCTATATAGAAAGATGAATTTGGAACTCTAAATCCAACATGCTTTGTAGTAGCTCCTTGAAACTTTACAAAATAAAGGAGTTCTTAGTTTTGTCTCTATGCTTTGTTTCCTCTACAAGTAGCCCTAGTCACAGACTGTGGAAAAGCACTTCCAATGAGAGGGGTTGCCAAGCTTCTAAGAAATAACGAGTTTCCGAAATACCAGCAAATATTTTTTCACCCAATCTTGATGATACTTGTTGCTAATGATCAGTACACAAATGCCACATGGCTCACCAAATTTAGTTCTTCTAGGTTGAAGCGTTCGTGTACAGTAGCAGTTTTTATATTTAGGTTTCCCTCTGTTCTCTCCTATATAGATAGATGAATTTGGAACTCTAAATCCAACATGCTTTGTAGTAGCTCCTTGAAACTTGACAAAATAAAGGAGTTCTCAGTTTTGTCTCTATGGTTTGTTTCCTCTTCAAGTAGCCCTAGGCACAGACTGTGGAAAAACACTTTCATTGAGAGGGGTTGCCAAGCTTCTAAGAAATAACGAGTTTCCGAAATACCAGCAAATATTTTTTCACCCAATCTTGATGATACGTGATGGTAATGAAAAGTACACAAATCCCACTTGGCTCACCAAATTTTGTTTTGCTACGTTGAAGCCTTCGTTTACAGTAGTAGTTTTTATTTTCAGGTTTCACTCTGTTCTCTCCTATATAGATAGATGAATTTGGACATCTAAATCCAACATGGTTTGTAGTAGCTCTTTGAAACTTGGCAAAATAAACGGGTTCTCAATTTTGTCTCTATGGTTTGTTTCCTTTTAAAGTAGCCCTAGGCACAGACTGTGGAAAGCACTTTCATTGAGATGGGTTGTCAAGCTTCTAAGAAATAACGAGTTTCCGAAATACCAGCAAATATTTTTCACACAATCTTGTTGATACTTGGTGGTAATGATCAGTACACAAATCCCACTTGACTCACCAAATTTTGTTCTTCTAGGTTGAAGCGTTCGTCTACAGTAGCAGTTTTTATATTTAGGTTTCTCTCTGTTCTCTCCTATATAGATAGATGAATTTGGAACTCTAAATCCAACATGCTTTGTAGGAGCTCCTTGAAACTTGACAAAATAAAGTAGTTCTCAGTTTTGTCTCTATGGTTTGTTTCCTCTTCAAGTAGCCCTAGGCACAGACTGTGGAAAAGCACTTTCATTGAGAGGGGTGGCCAAGCTTCTAAGAAATAACGAGTTTCCGAAATACCAGCAAATATTTTTTCACCCAATCTTGATGATACTTGTTGCTAATGATCAGTACACAAATCCCACTTGGCTCTCCAAATTTAGTTCTTCCAGGTTGAAGCGTTCGTGTACAGTAGCAGTTTTTATATTTAGGTTTCCCTCTGTTCTCTCCTATATAGATAGATGAATTTGGAACTCTAAATCCAACGTGGTTTGCAGTAGCTCTTTGAAACTTGACAAAATAAAGGAGTTCTCAGTTTTGTCTCTATGGTTTGTTTCCTTTTAAAGTAGCCCTAGGCACAGACTGTGGAAAGCACTTTCATTGAGATGGGTTGTCAAGCTTCTAAGAAATAACGAGTTTCCGAAATACCAGCAAATATTTTTCACACAATCTTATTGATACTTGGTGGTAATGATCAGTACACAAATCCCACTTGGCTCACCAAATTTTGTTCTTCTAGGTTGATGCGTTCGTCTACACTGGTAGTTTTTATATTTAGGTTTCTCTCTGTTCTCTCCTATATAGATAGATTAATTTGGAACTCTAAATCTAACATGGTTTGTAGTAGCTCTTTGAAACTTGACAAAATAAAGGAGTTCTCAGATTTGTCTCTATGGTTTGTTTCCTCTTCAAGTAGCCCTAGGCACAGACTGTGGAAAGCACTTTCATTGAGATGGGTTGTCAAGCTTCTAAGAAATAACGAGTTTCCGAAATACCAGCAAATATTTTTTCACACAATCTTGTTGATACTTGGTGGTAATGATCAGTACACAAATCCCACTTGGCTCACCAAATTTGGTCTTCTAGGTTGAAGCGTTCATCTACAGTAGCAGTTTTTATATTTAGGTTTCCCTCTGTTCTCTCCTATATAGAAAGATGAATTTGGAACTCTAAATCCAACATGCTTTGTAGTAGCTCCTTGAAACTTTACAAAATAAAGGAGTTCTTAGTTTTGTCTCTATGCTTTGTTTCCTCTACAAGTAGCCCTAGGCACAGACTGTGGAAAAGCACTTCCAACGAGAGGGGTTGCCAAGCTTCTAAGAAATAACGAGTTTCCGAAATACCAGCAAATATTTTTTCACCCAATCTTGATGATACTTGTTGCTAATGATCAGTACACAAATGCCACATGGCTCACCAAATTTAGTTCTTCTAGGTTGAAGCGTTCGTGTACAGTAGCAGTTTTTATATTTAGGTTTCCCTCTGTTCTCTCCTATATAGATAGATGAATTTGGAACTCTAAATCCAACATGCTTTGTAGTAGCTCCTTGAAACTTGACAAAATAAAGGAGTTCTCAGTTTTGTCTCTATGGTTTGTTTCCTCTTCAAGTAGCCCTAGGCACAGACTGTGGAAAAGCACTTTCATTGAGAGGGGTTGCCAAGCTTCTAAGAAATAACGAGTTTCCGAAATACCAGCAAATATTTTTTCACCCAATCTTGATGATACTTGTTGCTAATGATCAGTACACAAATCCCACTTTGCTCACCAAATTTAGTTCTTCTAGGTTGTAGCGTTCGTGTACAGTAGCAGTTTTTATATTTAGGTTTCCCTCTGTTCTCTCCTATACAGATAGATGAATTTGGAACTCTAAATCCAACATGGTTTGTAGTAGCTCTTTGAAACTTGACAAAATAAAGGAGTTCTCAGTTTTGTCTCTCTGGTTTGTTTCCTCATCATGTAGCCCTATGAACAGACAGTGGAAAAGCACTTTCATTGAGATGGGTTGCCAAGCTTCTAAGAAATATCGAGTTTCTGAAATACCAGCAAATATTTTTTCACCCAAACTTGATGATACTTTGTGGTAATGATCAGCACACAAATCCCACTTGGCTCACCAAATTTTGTTCTTCTAGGTTGAAGCGTTCGTCTACAGTAGCAGTTTTTATATTTAGGTTTCTCTCTGTTCTCTCCTATATAGATAGATGAATTTGGAACTCTAAATCCAACATGGTTTGTAGTAGCTCTTTGAAACTTGACAAAATAAAGGAGTTCTCCGTTTTGTCTCTCTGGTTTGTTTCCTCATCATGTAGCCCTATGAACAGACAGTTGAAAAGCACTTTCATTGAGATGAGTTGCCAAGCTTCTAAGAAATATCGAGTTTCCGAAATACCAGCAAATATGTTTTTCACCCAATCTTGATGATACTTGGTGGTAATGATCAGCACACAAATCCCACTTGGCTAACCAATTTTTGTTCATCTAGGATGAAGCATTCGTGTCCAGTAGCAGTTTTTATATTTAGGTTTCCCTCTGTTTTCTCCTATATAGATAGATGAATTTTGAACTCTAAATCCAACATGGTTTGTAGTAGCTCTTTGAAACTTGACAAAATAAAGGAGTTCTCTGTTTTGTCTCTATGGTTTGTTTCCTCTTCAAGTAGCCCTAGGCACAGACTGTTGAAAAACACTTTCATTGAGAGGGGTTGTCAAGCTTCTAAGAAATAACGAGTTTCCGAAATACCAGCAAATATTTTTCACACAAACTTGTTGATACTTGGTGGTAATGATCAGTACACAAATCCCACTTGGCTTACCAAATTTTGTTCTTCTAGATTGAAGCGTTCGTCTACAGTAGCAGTTTTTACATTTAGGTCTCCCTCTGTTCTCTCCTATATAGATAGATGAATTTGGAACTCTAAATCCAACATGGTTTGTAGTAGCTCTTTGAAACTTGACAAAATAAAGGAGTTCTCTGTTTTGTCTCTATGGTTTGTTTCCTTTTAAAGTAGCCCTAGGCACAGAATGTGGAAAGCACTTTCAGTGAGATTTGTTGCCAAGCTTCTAAGAAATAACGAGTTTCCGAAATGCCAGCAAATATTTCTTCACCCAATCTTGATGATACTTGGTGGTAGTGATCAGTACACAAATCCCAATTGCCTCACCAAATTTTGTTCTTCTAGGTTGAAGCGTTCGTCTACAGTAGCAGTTTTTATATTTAGGTTTCCCTCTGTTCTCTCCTATATAGATAGATGAATTTAGAACTCTAAATTCAACATGCTTTGTAGTAGCTCCTTGAAACTTGACAAAATAAAGGAGTTCTCAGTTTTGTCTCTATGGTTTGTTTCCTCTTCAAGTAGCCCTAGGCACAGACTGTGGAAAAGCAATTTCATTGAGAGGGGTTGCCAAGCTTCTAAGAAATAACGAGTTTCCGAAATACCAGCAAATATTTTTTCACCCAATCTTGATGATACTTGTTGCTAATGATCAGTACACAAATCCCACTTGGCTCACCAAATTTTGTTCTTCTAGGTTGAAGCGTTCGTGTACAGTAGCAGTTTTTATATTTAGGTTTCCCTCTGTTCTCTCCTATATAGATAGATGAATTTGGAACTCTAAATCCAACATGGTTTGTAGTAGCTCTTTGAAACTTGACAAAATAAAGGAGTTCTCAGTTTTGTCTCTATGGTTTGTTTCCTCTTCAAGTAGCCCTAGGCACAGACTGTGGAAAAACACTTTCATTGAGAGGGGTTGCCAAGCTTCTAAGAAATAACGAGTTTCCGAAATACCAGCAAATATTTTTTCACCCAATCTTGATGATACGTGATGGTAATGAAAAGTACACAAATCCCACTTGGCTCACCAAATTTTGTTTTGCTACGTTGAAGCCTTCGTTTACAGTAGTAGTTTTTATTTTCAGGTTTCACTCTGTTCTCTCCTATATAGATAGATGAATTTGGAACTCTAAATCCAACATGGTTTGTAGTAGCTCTTTGAAACTTGGCAAAATAAACGAGTTCTCAATTTTGTCCTATCGTTTGTTTCCTTTTAAAGTAGCCCTAGGCACAGACTGTGGAAAGCACTTTCATTGAGAGGGGTTGTCAAGCTTCTAAGAAATAACGAGTTTCCGAAATACCAGCAAATATTTTTCACACAATCTTGTTGATACTTGGTGGTAATGATCAGTACACAAATCCCACTTGACTCACCAAATTTTGTTCTTCTAGGTTGAATCGTTCGTCTACAGTAGCAGTTTTTATATTTAGGTTTCTCTCTGTTCTCTCCTATATAGATAGATGAATTTGGAACTCTAAATCCAACATGCTTTGTAGGAGCTCCTTGAAACTTGACAAAATAAAGTAGTTCTCAGTTTTGTCTCTATGGTTTGTTTCCTCTTCAAGTAGCCCTAGGCACAGACTGTGGAAAAGCACTTTCATTGAGAGGGGTGGCCAAGCTTCTAAGAAATAACGAGTTTCCGAAATACCAGCAAATATTTTTTCACCCAATCTTGATGATACTTGTTTCTAATGATCAGTACACAAATCCCACTTGGCTCTCCAAATTTAGTTCTTCCAGGTTGAAGCGTTCGTGTACAGTAGCAGTTTTTATATTTAGGTTTCCCTCTGTTCTCTCCTATATAGATAGATGAATTTGGAACTCTAAATCCAACGTGGTTTGCAGTAGCTCTTTGAAACTTGACAAAATAAAGGAGTTCTCAGTTTTGTCTCTATGGTTTGTTTCCTTTTAAAGTAGCCCTAGGCACAGACTGTGGAAAGCACTTTCATTGAGATGGGTTGTCAAGCTTCTAAGAAATAACGAGTTTCCGAAATACCAGCAAATATTTTTCACACAATCTTATTGATACTTGGTGGTAATGATCAGTACACAAATCCCACTTGGCTCACCAAATTTTGTTCTTCTAGGTTGAGGCGTTCCTCTACACTGGTAGTTTTTATATTTAGGTTTCTCTCTGTTCTCTCCTATATAGATAGATGAATTTGGAACTCTAAATCTAACATGGTTTGTAGTAGCTCTTTGAAACTTGACAAAATAAAGGAGTTCTCAGATTTGTCTCTATGGTTTGTTTCCTCTTCAAGTAGCCCTAGGCACAGACTGTGGAAAAGCACTTTCATTGAGAGGGGCTGCCAAGCTTCTAAGATATAACGAGTTTCCGAAATACCAGCAAATATTTTTTCACCCAATCTTGATGATACTTGGTGGTAATGATCAGTACACAAATCCCACTTGGATTACCAAATTTTGTTCTTCTAGGTTGAAGCATTCATCTACAGTAGCAGTTTTTATATTTAGGTCACCCTCTGTTCTCTCCTATATAGATAGATGAATTTGGAACTCTAAATCCAACATGCTTTGTAGTAGCTCCTTGAAACTTGACAAAATAAAGGAGTTCTCAGTTTTGTCTCTATGGTTTGTTTCCTCTTCAAGTAGCCCTATGCACAGACTGTGGAAAGCACTTTCATTGAGATGGGTTGTCAAGCTTCTAAAAAATAACAAGTTTCCGAAATACCAGCAAATATTTTTTCACACAATCTTGTTGATACTTGGTGGTAATGATCAGTACACAAATCCCACTTGGCGCACCAAATTTGGTCTTCTAGGTTGAAGCGTTCGTCTACAGTAGCAGTTTTTATATTTAGGTTTCTCTCTGTTCTCTCCTACATAGATAGATGAATTTGGAACTCTAAATCCAACATGGTTTGTAGTAGCTCCTTGAAACTTGACAAAATAAAGGAGTTCTCAGATTTGTCACTATGTTTTGTATCCTCTTCAAGTAGCCCTAGGCACAGACTGTGGAAAAGCACTTTCATTGAAAGGGGTTGCCAAGCTTCTAAGAAATAACGAGTTTCGGAAATACCAGCATATATTTTTTCACCCAAACTTGATGATACTTGGTGGTAATGATTAGTATACAAATCCCACTTGGCTTACCAAATTTTGTTCTTCTAGGTTGAAGCGTTCGTCTACAGTAGCAGTTTTTATATTTAGGTTTCCCTCTGTTCTCTCCTATATAGAAAGATGAATTTGGAACTCTAAATCCAACATGCTTTGTAGTAGCTCCTTGAAACTTTACAAAATAAAGGAGTTCTTAGTTTTGTCTCTATGCTTTGTTTCCTCTACAAGTAGCCCTAGTCACAGACTGTGGAAAAGCACTTCCAATGAGAGGGGTTGCCAAGCTTCTAAGAAATAACGAGTTTCCGAAATACCAGCAAATATTTTTTCACCCAATCTTGATGATACTTGTTGCTAATGATCAGTACACAAATGCCACATGGCTCACCAAATTTAGTTCTTCTAGGTTGAAGCGTTCGTGTACAGTAGCAGTTTTTATATTTAGGTTTCCCTCTGTTCTCTCCTATATAGATAGATGAATTTGGAACTCTAAATCCAACATGCTTTGTAGTAGCTCCTTGAAACTTGACAAAATAAAGGAGTTCTCAGTTTTGTCTCTATGGTTTGTTTCCTCTTCAAGTAGCCCTAGGCACAGACTGTGGAAAAACACTTTCATTGAGAGGGGTTGCCAAGCTTCTAAGAAATAACGAGTTTCCGAAATACCAGCAAATATTTTTTCACCCAATCTTGATGATACGTGATGGTAATGAAAAGTACACAAATCCCACTTGGCTCACCAAATTTTGTTTTGCTACGTTGAAGCCTTCGTTTACAGTAGTAGTTTTTATTTTCAGGTTTCACTCTGTTCTCTCCTATATAGATAGATGAATTTGGACATCTAAATCCAACATGGTTTGTAGTAGCTCTTTGAAACTTGGCAAAATAAACGGGTTCTCAATTTTGTCTCTATGGTTTGTTTCCTTTTAAAGTAGCCCTAGGCACAGACTGTGGAAAGCACTTTCATTGAGATGGGTTGTCAAGCTTCTAAGAAATAACGAGTTTCCGAAATACCAGCAAATATTTTTCACACAATCTTGTTGATACTTGGTGGTAATGATCAGTACACAAATCCCACTTGACTCACCAAATTTTGTTCTTCTAGGTTGAAGCGTTCGTCTACAGTAGCAGTTTTTATATTTAGGTTTCTCTCTGTTCTCTCCTATATAGATAGATGAATTTGGAACTCTAAATCCAACATGCTTTGTAGGAGCTCCTTGAAACTTGACAAAATAAAGTAGTTCTCAG
Organism: Callospermophilus lateralis; assembly: GCF_048772815.1. Taxonomy (NCBI): domain Eukaryota; kingdom Metazoa; phylum Chordata; class Mammalia; order Rodentia; family Sciuridae; genus Callospermophilus; species Callospermophilus lateralis. The sequence goes on from NW_027514124.1 coordinate 23,416, forward strand.
TTTTGTCTCTATGGTTTGTTTCCTCTTCAAGTAGCCCTAGGCACAGACTGTGGAAAAGCACTTTCATTGAGAGGGGTGGCCAAGCTTCTAAGAAATAACGAGTTTCCGAAATACCAGCAAATATTTTTTCACCCAATCTTGATGATACTTGTTGCTAATGATCAGTACACAAATCCCACTTGGCTCTCCAAATTTAGTTCTTCCAGGTTGAAGCGTTCGTGTACAGTAGCAGTTTTTATATTTAGGTTTCCCTCTGTTCTCTCCTATATAGATAGATGAATTTGGAACTCTAAATCCAACGTGGTTTGCAGTAGCTCTTTGAAACTTGACAAAATAAAGGAGTTCTCAGTTTTGTCTCTATGGTTTGTTTCCTTTTAAAGTAGCCCTAGGCACAGACTGTGGAAAGCACTTTCATTGAGATGGGTTGTCAAGCTTCTAAGAAATAACGAGTTTCCGAAATACCAGCAAATATTTTTCACACAATCTTATTGATACTTGGTGGTAATGATCAGTACACAAATCCCACTTGGCTCACCAAATTTTGTTCTTCTAGGTTGATGCGTTCGTCTACACTGGTAGTTTTTATATTTAGGTTTCTCTCTGTTCTCTCCTATATAGATAGATTAATTTGGAACTCTAAATCTAACATGGTTTGTAGTAGCTCTTTGAAACTTGACAAAATAAAGGAGTTCTCAGATTTGTCTCTATGGTTTGTTTCCTCTTCAAGTAGCCCTAGGCACAGACTGTGGAAAGCACTTTCATTGAGATGGGTTGTCAAGCTTCTAAGAAATAACGAGTTTCCGAAATACCAGCAAATATTTTTTCACACAATCTTGTTGATACTTGGTGGTAATGATCAGTACACAAATCCCACTTGGCTCACCAAATTTGGTCTTCTAGGTTGAAGCGTTCATCTACAGTAGCAGTTTTTATATTTAGGTTTCCCTCTGTTCTCTCCTATATAGAAAGATGAATTTGGAACTCTAAATCCAACATGCTTTGTAGTAGCTCCTTGAAACTTTACAAAATAAAGGAGTTCTTAGTTTTGTCTCTATGCTTTGTTTCCTCTACAAGTAGCCCTAGGCACAGACTGTGGAAAAGCACTTCCAACGAGAGGGGTTGCCAAGCTTCTAAGAAATAACGAGTTTCCGAAATACCAGCAAATATTTTTTCACCCAATCTTGATGATACTTGTTGCTAATGATCAGTACACAAATGCCACATGGCTCACCAAATTTAGTTCTTCTAGGTTGAAGCGTTCGTGTACAGTAGCAGTTTTTATATTTAGGTTTCCCTCTGTTCTCTCCTATATAGATAGATGAATTTGGAACTCTAAATCCAACATGCTTTGTAGTAGCTCCTTGAAACTTGACAAAATAAAGGAGTTCTCAGTTTTGTCTCTATGGTTTGTTTCCTCTTCAAGTAGCCCTAGGCACAGACTGTGGAAAAGCACTTTCATTGAGAGGGGTTGCCAAGCTTCTAAGAAATAACGAGTTTCCGAAATACCAGCAAATATTTTTTCACCCAATCTTGATGATACTTGTTGCTAATGATCAGTACACAAATCCCACTTTGCTCACCAAATTTAGTTCTTCTAGGTTGTAGCGTTCGTGTACAGTAGCAGTTTTTATATTTAGGTTTCCCTCTGTTCTCTCCTATACAGATAGATGAATTTGGAACTCTAAATCCAACATGGTTTGTAGTAGCTCTTTGAAACTTGACAAAATAAAGGAGTTCTCAGTTTTGTCTCTCTGGTTTGTTTCCTCATCATGTAGCCCTATGAACAGACAGTGGAAAAGCACTTTCATTGAGATGGGTTGCCAAGCTTCTAAGAAATATCGAGTTTCTGAAATACCAGCAAATATTTTTTCACCCAAACTTGATGATACTTTGTGGTAATGATCAGCACACAAATCCCACTTGGCTCACCAAATTTTGTTCTTCTAGGTTGAAGCGTTCGTCTACAGTAGCAGTTTTTATATTTAGGTTTCTCTCTGTTCTCTCCTATATAGATAGATGAATTTGGAACTCTAAATCCAACATGGTTTGTAGTAGCTCTTTGAAACTTGACAAAATAAAGGAGTTCTCCGTTTTGTCTCTCTGGTTTGTTTCCTCATCATGTAGCCCTATGAACAGACAGTTGAAAAGCACTTTCATTGAGATGAGTTGCCAAGCTTCTAAGAAATATCGAGTTTCCGAAATACCAGCAAATATGTTTTTCACCCAATCTTGATGATACTTGGTGGTAATGATCAGCACACAAATCCCACTTGGCTAACCAATTTTTGTTCATCTAGGATGAAGCATTCGTGTCCAGTAGCAGTTTTTATATTTAGGTTTCCCTCTGTTTTCTCCTATATAGATAGATGAATTTTGAACTCTAAATCCAACATGGTTTGTAGTAGCTCTTTGAAACTTGACAAAATAAAGGAGTTCTCTGTTTTGTCTCTATGGTTTGTTTCCTCTTCAAGTAGCCCTAGGCACAGACTGTTGAAAAACACTTTCATTGAGAGGGGTTGTCAAGCTGCTAAGAAATAACGAGTTTCCGAAATACCAGCAAATATTTTTCACACAAACTTGTTGATACTTGGTGGTAATGATCAGTACACAAATCCCACTTGGCTTACCAAATTTTGTTCTTCTAGATTGAAGCGTTCGTCTACAGTAGCAGTTTTTACATTTAGGTCTCCCTCTGTTCTCTCCTATATAGATAGATGAATTTGGAACTCTAAATCCAACATGGTTTGTAGTAGCTCTTTGAAACTTGACAAAATAAAGGAGTTCTCTGTTTTGTCTCTATGGTTTGTTTCCTTTTAAAGTAGCCCTAGGCACAGAATGTGGAAAGCACTTTCAGTGAGATTTGTTGCCAAGCTTCTAAGAAATAACGAGTTTCCGAAATGCCAGCAAATATTTCTTCACCCAATCTTGATGATACTTGGTGGTAGTGATCAGTACACAAATCCCAATTGCCTCACCAAATTTTGTTCTTCTAGGTTGAAGCGTTCGTCTACAGTAGCAGTTTTTATATTTAGGTTTCCCTCTGTTCTCTCCTATATAGATAGATGAATTTAGAACTCTAAATTCAACATGCTTTGTAGTAGCTCCTTGAAACTTGACAAAATAAAGGAGTTCTCAGTTTTGTCTCTATGGTTTGTTTCCTCTTCAAGTAGCCCTAGGCACAGACTGTGGAAAAGCAATTTCATTGAGAGGGGTTGCCAAGCTTCTAAGAAATAACGAGTTTCCGAAATACCAGCAAATATTTTTTCACCCAATCTTGATGATACTTGTTGCTAATGATCAGTACACAAATCCCACTTGGCTCACCAAATTTTGTTCTTCTAGGTTGAAGCGTTCGTGTACAGTAGCAGTTTTTATATTTAGGTTTCCCTCTGTTCTCTCCTATATAGATAGATGAATTTGGAACTCTAAATCCAACATGGTTTGTAGTAGCTCTTTGAAACTTGACAAAATAAAGGAGTTCTCAGTTTTGTCTCTATGGTTTGTTTCCTCTTCAAGTAGCCCTAGGCACAGACTGTGGAAAAACACTTTCATTGAGAGGGGTTGCCAAGCTTCTAAGAAATAACGAGTTTCCGAAATACCAGCAAATATTTTTTCACCCAATCTTGATGATACGTGATGGTAATGAAAAGTACACAAATCCCACTTGGCTCACCAAATTTTGTTTTGCTACGTTGAAGCCTTCGTTTACAGTAGTAGTTTTTATTTTCAGGTTTCACTCTGTTCTCTCCTATATAGATAGATGAATTTGGAACTCTAAATCCAACATGGTTTGTAGTAGCTCTTTGAAACTTGGCAAAATAAACGAGTTCTCAATTTTGTCCTATCGTTTGTTTCCTTTTAAAGTAGCCCTAGGCACAGACTGTGGAAAGCACTTTCATTGAGAGGGGTTGTCAAGCTTCTAAGAAATAACGAGTTTCCGAAATACCAGCAAATATTTTTCACACAATCTTGTTGATACTTGGTGGTAATGATCAGTACACAAATCCCACTTGACTCACCAAATTTTGTTCTTCTAGGTTGAATCGTTCGTCTACAGTAGCAGTTTTTATATTTAGGTTTCTCTCTGTTCTCTCCTATATAGATAGATGAATTTGGAACTCTAAATCCAACATGCTTTGTAGGAGCTCCTTGAAACTTGACAAAATAAAGTAGTTCTCAGTTTTGTCTCTATGGTTTGTTTCCTCTTCAAGTAGCCCTAGGCACAGACTGTGGAAAAGCACTTTCATTGAGAGGGGTGGCCAAGCTTCTAAGAAATAACGAGTTTCCGAAATACCAGCAAATATTTTTTCACCCAATCTTGATGATACTTGTTTCTAATGATCAGTACACAAATCCCACTTGGCTCTCCAAATTTAGTTCTTCCAGGTTGAAGCGTTCGTGTACAGTAGCAGTTTTTATATTTAGGTTTCCCTCTGTTCTCTCCTATATAGATAGATGAATTTGGAACTCTAAATCCAACATAGTTTGTAGTAGCTCTTTGAAACTTGACAAAATAAAGGAGTTCTCAGTTTTGTCTCTATGGTTTGTTTCCTCTTCAAGTAGCCCTAGGCACAGACTGTGGAAAAACACTTTCATTGAGAGGGGTTGCCAAGCTTCTAAGAAATAACGAGTTTCCTGAATACCAGCAAATATTTTTTCACCCAAACTTGATGATACGTGATGGTAATGAAAAGTACACAAATCCCACTTGGCTCACCAAATTTTGTTTTGCTACGTTGAAGCCTTCGTTTACAGTAGCAGTTTTTATTTTCAGGTTTCACTCTGTTCTCTCCTATATAGATAGATGAATTTGGAACTCTAAATCCAACATGGTTTGTAGTAGCTCTTTGAAACTTGGCAAAATAAAGGAGTTCTCAGTTTCGTCTCTATGGTTTGTTTCCTTTTAAAGTAGCCCTAGGCACAGACTGTGGAAAGCACTTTCATTGAGATGGGTTGTCAAGCTTCTAAGAAATAACGAGTTTCCGAAATACCAGCAAATATTTTTCACACAATCTTGTTGATACTTGGTGGTAATGATCAGTACACAAATCCCACTTGGCTCACCAAATTTTGTTCTTCTAGGTTGAAGTGTTCGTCTACAGTAGCAGTTTTTATATTTAGGTTTCTCTCTGTTCTCTCCTATATAGATAGATGAATTTGGAACTCTAAATCCAACATGGTTTGTAGTAGCTCTTTGAAACTTGACAAAATAAAGGAGTTCTCAGATTTGTCTCTATGGTTTGTTTACTCTTCAAGTAGCCCTAGGCACAGACTGTGGAAAAACACTTTCATTGAGAAGGGTTGCCAAGCTTCTAAGAAATAACGAGTTTCCGAAATACCAGCAAATATTTTTTCACCCAATTTTGATGATACTTGGTGGTAATGATCAGTACACAAATCCCACTTGGCTCACCAAATTTAGTTCTTCTAGGTTGAAGCGTTCGTGTACAGTAGCAGTTTTTATATTTAGGTTTCCCTATGTTCTCTCCTATACAGATAGATGAATTTGGAACTCTAAATCCAACATGGTTTCTAGTAGCTCTTTGAAACTTGACAAAATAAAGGAGTTCTCAGTTTTGTCTCTCTGGTTTGTTTCCTCTTCATGTAGCCCTAGGAACAGACTGTGGAAAAGCACTTTCATTGAGATGAGTTGCCAAGCTTCTAAGAAATATCGAGTTTCCGAAATACCAGCAAATATTTTTTCACCCAAACTTGATGATACTTGGTGCTAATGATCAGCACACAAATCCCACTTGGCTAACCAATTTTTGTTCATCTAGGATGAAGCATTCGTGTACAGTAGCAGTTTTAATATTTAGGTTTCCCTCTGTTCTCTCCTATATAGATAGATGAATTTGGAACTCTAAATCCAACATGGTTTGTAGTAGCTCTTTGAAACTTGACAAAATAAAGGAGTTCTCAGTTTTGTCTCTATGGTTTGTTTCCTCTTAAAGTAGTCCTAGGCATAGACTGTGGAAAGCACTTTCATTGAGATTGGTTGCCAAGCTTCTAAGAAATAACGAGTTTCCGAAATACCAGCAAATATTTCTTCACCCAATCTTGATGATACTTGGTGGTAGTGATCAGTACACAAATCCCACTTGCCTCACCAAATTTTGTTCTTCTAGGTTGAAGCGTTCGGCTACAGTAGCAGTTTTATATTTAGGTTTCTCTCTGTTCTCTCCTATATAGATAGATGAATTTGGAACTCTAAATCCAACGTGGTTTGCAGTAGCTCTTTGAAACTTGACAAAATAAAGGAGTTCTCAGATTTGTCTCTATGGTTTTTTTCCTCTTCAAGTAGCCCTAGGCACAGACTGTGGAAAAGCACTTTCATTTAGAGGGTTTGCCAAGCTTCTAAGAAATAACGAGTTTCCGAAATACCAGCAAATATTTTTTCACCCAATCTTGATGATACTTGGTGGTAATGATTAGTATACAAATCCCACTTGGCTTACCAAATTTGTTCTTCTAGGTTGAAGCGTTCGTCTACAGTAGCAGTTTTTATATTTAGGTTTCCCTCTGTTCTCTCCTATATAGATAGATGAATTTAGAACTCTAAATCCAACATGCTTTGTAGTAGCGACTTGCAACTTGACAAAATAAAGGAGTTCTCAGTTTTGTCTCTATGGTTTGTTTCCTCTTCAAGTAGCCCTAGGCACAGACTGTGGAAAAGCAATTTCATTGAGAGGGGTTGCCAAGCTTCTAAGAAATAACGAGTTTCCGAAATACCAGCAAATATTTTTTCACCCAATCTTGATGATACTTGGTGTTCATGATCAGTACACAAATCCCACTTGGCTCACCAAATTTTGTTCTTCTAGGTTGTAGCGTTCGTCTACAGTAGCAGTTTTTATTTTCAGGTTTCACTCTTTTCTCTCCTATATAGATAGATGAATTTGGAACTCTAAATCCAACATGGTTTGTAGTAGCTCATTGAAACTTGGCAAAATAAAGGAGTTCTCAGTTTTGTCTCTATTGTTTGTTTCCTTTTAAAGTAGCCCTAGGCACAGACTGTGGAAAGCACTTTCATTGAGATGGGTTGTCAAGCATCTAAGAAATAACGAGTTTCCGAAGTACCAGCAAATATTTTTCACACAATCTTGTTGATACCTGGTGGTAATGATCAGTACACAAATCCCACTTGGCTCATTAAATTTTGTTCTTCTAGGTTGAAGTGTTTGTCTACAGTAGCAGTTTTTATATTTAGGTTTCTCTCTGTTCTCTCCTATATAGATAGATGAATTTGGAACTCTAAATCCAACATGCTTTGTAGTAGCTCTTTGAAACTTGACAAAATAAAGGAGTTCTCAGATTTGTCTCTATGGTTTGTTTCCTCTTCAAGTAGCCCTAGGCACAGACTGTGGAAAAAAACTTTCATTGAGAGGGGTTGCCAAGCTTCTAAGAAATAACGAGTTTCCGAAATACCAGCAAATATTTTTCCACCCAATCTTGATGATACTTGGTGGTAATGATCAGTACACAAATCCCACTTGGCTCACCAAATTTAGTTCTTCTAGGTTGAAGCGTTCCTGTACAGTAGCAGTTTTTATATTTAGGTTTCCCTATGTTCTCTCCTATACAGATAGATGAATTTGGAACTCTAAATCCAACATGGTTTGTAGTAGCACTTTGAAACTTTACAAAATAAAGGAGTTCTCAGTTTTGTCTCTATGGTTTGTTTCCTCTTAAAGTAGTCCTAGGCACAGACTGTGGAAAGCACTTTCATTGAGATTGGTTGCCAAGTTTCTAAGAAATAACGAGTTTGCGAAATACCAGCAAATATTTCTTCACCCAATCTTGATGATACTTGGTGGCAGTGATCAGTACCCAAATCCCACTTGCCTCACCAAATTTTGTTCTTCTAGGTTGAAGCGTTCGTCTTCAGTAGCAGTTTTTATATTTAGGTTTCTCTCTGTTCTCTCCTATATAGATAGATGAATTTGGAACTCTAAATCCAACATGGTTTGTAGTATCTCTTTGAAACTTGACAAAATAAAGGAGTTCTCAGATTTGTCTCTATGGTTTCTTTCCTCTTCAAGTAGCCCTAGGAACAGACTGTGGAAAAGCACTTTAATTGAGATGGGTTGCCAAGCTTCTAAGAAATATCGAGTTTCCGAAGTTCCAGCAAATATATTTTCACCCAAACTTGATGATACTTGGTGGTAATGATCAGCACACTAATCCCACTTGGCTAACCAATTTTTGATCATCTAGGATGAAGCATTCGTGTACAGTAGCAGTTTTTATATTTAGGTTTCCCTCTGTTCTCTCCTGTATAGATGGATGAATTTGGAACTCTAAATCCAACATGCTTTGTAGTAGCTCCTTGAAACTTGACAAAATAAAGGAGTTCTCAGTTTTGTCTCTATGGTTTGTTTCTCTTCAAGTAGCCCTAGGCACAGACTGTGGAAAAGCACTTTCATTGAGAGGGGTTGCCAAGCTTCTAAGAAATAACGAGTTTCCGAAATACCAGCAAATATTTTTTCACCCAATCTTGATGATACTTGTTGCTAATGATCAGTACACAAATCCCACTTTGCTCACCAAATTTAGTTCTTCTAGGTTGTAGCGTTCGTGTACAGTAGCAGTTTTTATATTTAGGTTTCCCTCTGTTCTCTCCTATACAGATAGATGAATTTGGAACTCTAAATCCAACATGGTTTGTAGTAGCTCTTTGAAACTTGACAAAATAAAGGAGTTCTCAGTTTTGTCTCTCTGGTTTGTTTCCTCATCATGTAGCCCTATGAACAGACAGTGGAAAAGCACTTTCATTGAGATGGGTTGCCAAGCTTCTAAGAAATATCGAGTTTCTGAAATACCAGCAAATATTTTTTCACCCAAACTTGATGATACTTTGTGGTAATGATCAGCACACAAATCCCACTTGGCTCACCAAATTTTGTTCTTCTAGGTTGAAGCGTTCGTCTACAGTAGCAGTTTTTATATTTAGGTTTCTCTCTGTTCTCTCCTATATAGATAGATGAATTTGGAACTCTAAATCCAACATGGTTTGTAGTAGCTCTTTGAAACTTGACAAAATAAAGGAGTTCTCAGTTTTGTCTCTCTGGTTTGTTTCCTCATCATGTAGCCCTATGAACAGACAGTTGAAAAGCACTTTCATTGAGATGAGTTGCCAAGCTTCTAAGAAATATCGAGTTTCCGAAATACCAGCAAATATGTTTTTCACCCAATCTTGATGATACTTGGTGGTAATGATCAGCACACAAATCCCACTTGGCTAACCAATTTTTGTTCATCTAGGATGAAGCATTCGTGTCCAGTAGCAGTTTTTATATTTAGGTTTCCCTCTGTTTTCTCCTATATAGATAGATGAATTTTGAACTCTAAATCCAACATGGTTTGTAGTAGCTCTTTGAAACTTGACAAAATAAAGGAGTTCTCTGTTTTGTCTCTATGGTTTGTTTCCTCTTCAAGTAGCCCTAGGCACAGACTGTTGAAAAACACTTTCATTGAGAGGGGTTGTCAAGCTTCTAAGAAATAACGAGTTTCCGAAATACCAGCAAATATTTTTCACACAAACTTGTTGATACTTGGTGGTAATGATCAGTACACAAATCCCACTTGGCTTACCAAATTTTGTTCTTCTAGATTGAAGCGTTCGTCTACAGTAGCAGTTTTTACATTTAGGTCTCCCTCTGTTCTCTCCTATATAGATAGATGAATTTGGAACTCTAAATCCAACATGGTTTGTAGTAGCTCTTTGAAACTTGACAAAATAAAGGAGTTCTCTGTTTTGTCTCTATGGTTTGTTTCCTTTTAAAGTAGCCCTAGGCACAGAATGTGGAAAGCACTTTCAGTGAGATTTGTTGCCAAGCTTCTAAGAAATAACGAGTTTCCGAAATGCCAGCAAATATTTCTTCACCCAATCTTGATGATACTTGGTGGTAGTGATCAGTACACAAATCCCAATTGCCTCACCAAATTTTGTTCTTCTAGGTTGAAGCGTTCGTCTACAGTAGCAGTTTTTATATTTAGGTTTCCCTCTGTTCTCTCCTATATAGATAGATGAATTTAGAACCCTAAATTCAACATGCTTTGTAGTAGCTCCTTGAAACTTGACAAAATAAAGGAGTTCTCAGTTTTGTCTCTATGGTTTGTTTCCTCTTCAAGTAGCCCTAGGCACAGACTGTGGAAAAGCAATTTCATTGAGAGGGGTTGCCAAGCTTCTAAGAAATAACGAGTTTCCGAAATACCAGCAAATATTTTTTCACCCAATCTTGATGATACTTGTTGCTAATGATCAGTACACAAATCCCACTTGGCTCACCAAATTTTGTTCTTCTAGGTTGAAGCGTTCGTGTACAGTAGCAGTTTTTATATTTAGGTTTCCCTCTGTTCTCTCCTATATAGATAGATGAATTTGGAACTCTAAATCCAACATGGTTTGTAGTAGCTCTTTGAAACTTGACAAAATAAAGGAGTTCTCAGTTTTGTCTCTATGGTTTGTTTCCTCTTCAAGTAGCCCTAGGCACAGACTGTGGAAAAACACTTTCATTGAGAGGGGTTGCCAAGCTTCTAAGAAATAACGAGTTTCCGAAATACCAGCAAATATTTTTTCACCCAATCTTGATGATACGTGATGGTAATGAAAAGTACACAAATCCCACTTGGCTCACCAAATTTTGTTTTGCTACGTTGAAGCCTTCGTTTACAGTAGTAGTTTTTATTTTCAGGTTTCACTCTGTTCTCTCCTATATAGATAGATGAATTTGGAACTCTAAATCCAACATGGTTTGTAGTAGCTCTTTGAAACTTGGCAAAATAAACGAGTTCTCAATTTTGTCCTATCGTTTGTTTCCTTTTAAAGTAGCCCTAGGCACAGACTGTGGAAAGCACTTTCATTGAGAGGGGTTGTCAAGCTTCTAAGAAATAACGAGTTTCCGAAATACCAGCAAATATTTTTCACACAATCTTGTTGATACTTGGTGGTAATGATCAGTACACAAATCCCACTTGACTCACCAAATTTTGTTCTTCTAGGTTGAATCGTTCGTCTACAGTAGCAGTTTTTATATTTAGGTTTCTCTCTGTTCTCTCCTATATAGATAGATGAATTTGGAACTCTAAATCCAACATGCTTTGTAGGAGCTCCTTGAAACTTGACAAAATAAAGTAGTTCTCAGTTTTGTCTCTATGGTTTGTTTCCTCTTCAAGTAGCCCTAGGCACAGACTGTGGAAAAGCACTTTCATTGAGAGGGGTGGCCAAGCTTCTAAGAAATAACGAGTTTCCGAAATACCAGCAAATATTTTTTCACCCAATCTTGATGATACTTGTTTCTAATGATCAGTACACAAATCCCACTTGGCTCTCCAAATTTAGTTCTTCCAGGTTGAAGCGTTCGTGTACAGTAGCAGTTTTATATTTAGGTTTCCCTCTGTTCTCTCCTATATAGATAGATGAATTTGGAACTCTAAATCCAACATAGTTTGTAGTAGCTCTTTGAAACTTGACAAAATAAAGGAGTTCTCAGTTTTGTCTCTATGGTTTGTTTCCTCTTCAAGTAGCCCTAGGCACAGACTGTGGAAAAACACTTTCATTGAGAGGGGTTGCCAAGCTTCTAAGAAATAACGAGTTTCCTGAATACCAGCAAATATTTTTTCACCCAAACTTGATGATACGTGATGGTAATGAAAAGTACACAAATCCCACTTGGCTCACCAAATTTTGTTTTGCTACGTTGAAGCCTTCGTTTACAGTAGCAGTTTTTATTTTCAGGTTTCACTCTGTTCTCTCCTATATAGATAGATGAATTTGGAACTCTAAATCCAACATGGTTTGTAGTAGCTCTTTGAAACTTGGCAAAATAAAGGAGTTCTCAGTTTCGTCTCTATGGTTTGTTTCCTTTTAAAGTAGCCCTAGGCACAGACTGTGGAAAGCACTTTCATTGAGATGGGTTGTCAAGCTTCTAAGAAATAACGAGTTTCCGAAATACCAGCAAATATTTTTCACACAATCTTGTTGATACTTGGTGGTAATGATCAGTACACAAATCCCACTTGGCTCACCAAATTTTGTTCTTCTAGGTTGAAGTGTTCGTCTACAGTAGCAGTTTTTATATTTAGGTTTCTCTCTGTTCTCTCCTATATAGATAGATGAATTTGGAACTCTAAATCCAACATGGTTTGTAGTAGCTCTTTGAAACTTGACAAAATAAAGGAGTTCTCAGATTTGTCTCTATGGTTTGTTTACTCTTCAAGTAGCCCTAGGCACAGACTGTGGAAAAACACTTTCATTGAGAAGGGTTGCCAAGCTTCTAAGAAATAACGAGTTTCCGAAATACCAGCAAATATTTTTTCACCCAATTTTGATGATACTTGGTGGTAATGATCAGTACACAAATCCCACTTGGCTCACCAAATTTAGTTCTTCTAGGTTGAAGCGTTCGTGTACAGTAGCAGTTTTTATATTTAGGTTTCCCTATGTTCTCTCCTATACAGATAGATGAATTTGGAACTCTAAATCCAACATGGTTTCTAGTAGCTCTTTGAAACTTGACAAAATAAAGGAGTTCTCAGTTTTGTCTCTCTGGTTTGTTTCCTCTTCATGTAGCCCTAGGAACAGACTGTGGAAAAGCACTTTCATTGAGATGAGTTGCCAAGCTTCTAAGAAATATCGAGTTTCCGAAATACCAGCAAATATTTTTTCACCCAAACTTGATGATACTTGGTGCTAATGATCAGCACACAAATCCCACTTGGCTAACCAATTTTTGTTCATCTAGGATGAAGCATTCGTGTACAGTAGCAGTTTTAATATTTAGGTTTCCCTCTGTTCTCTCCTATATAGATAGATGAATTTGGAACTCTAAATCCAACATGGTTTGTAGTAGCTCTTTGAAACTTGACAAAATAAAGGAGTTCTCAGTTTTGTCTCTATGGTTTGTTTCCTCTTAAAGTAGTCCTAGGCATAGACTGTGGAAAGCACTTTCATTGAGATTGGTTGCCAAGCTTCTAAGAAATAACGAGTTTCCGAAATACCAGCAAATATTTCTTCACCCAATCTTGATGATACTTGGTGGTAGTGATCAGTACACAAATCCCACTTGCCTCACCAAATTTTGTTCTTCTAGGTTGAAGCGTTCGGCTACAGTAGCAGTTTTATATTTAGGTTTCTCTCTGTTCTCTCCTATATAGATAGATGAATTTGGAACTCTAAATCCAACGTGGTTTGCAGTAGCTCTTTGAAACTTGACAAAATAAAGGAGTTCTCAGATTTGTCTCTATGGTTTTTTTCCTCTTCAAGTAGCCCTAGGCACAGACTGTGGAAAAGCACTTTCATTTAGAGGGTTTGCCAAGCTTCTAAGAAATAACGAGTTTCCGAAATACCAGCAAATATTTTTTCACCCAATCTTGATGATACTTGGTGGTAATGATTAGTATACAAATCCCACTTGGCTTACCAAATTTGTTCTTCTAGGTTGAAGCGTTCGTCTACAGTAGCAGTTTTTATATTTAGGTTTCCCTCTGTTCTCTCCTATATAGATAGATGAATTTAGAACTCTAAATCCAACATGCTTTGTAGTAGCGACTTGCAACTTGACAAAATAAAGGAGTTCTCAGTTTTGTCTCTATGGTTTGTTTCCTCTTCAAGTAGCCCTAGGCACAGACTGTGGAAAAGCAATTTCATTGAGAGGGGTTGCCAAGCTTCTAAGAAATAACGAGTTTCCGAAATACCAGCAAATATTTTTTCACCCAATCTTGATGATACTTGTTGCTAATGATCAGTACACAAATCCCACTTGGCTCACCAAATTTAGTTCTTCTAGGTTGAAGCGTTCGTGTACAGTAGCAGTTTTTATATTTAGGTTTCCCTCTGTTCTCTCCTATAGAGATAGATGAATTTGGAACTCTAAATCCAACATGGTTTGTAGTAGCTCTTTGAAACTTGACAAAATAAAGGAGTTCTCAGTTTTGTCTCTGTGGTTTGTTTCCTCTTCATGTAGCCCTAGGAACAGACTGTGGAAAAGCACTTTCGTTGAGATGGGTTGCCAAGCTTCTAAGAAATATCGAGTTTCCGAAATACCAGCAAATATTTTTTCACCCAAAATTGATGATACTTGGTAGTAATGATCAGCACACAAATACCACTTGGCTAACCAATTTTTGTTCATCTAGGATGAAGCATTCGTGTACAATAGCAGTTTTTATATTTAGGTTTCCCTCTGTTCTCTCCTATATAGATAGATGAATTTGGAACTCTAAATCCAACATGGTTTGTAGTAGCTCTTTGAAACTTGACAAAATAAAGGAGTTCTCAGATTTGTCTCTATGGTTTGTTTCCTCTTCAAGTAGCCCTAGACACAGACTGTGGAAAAACACTTTCATTGAGAGGGGTTGCCAAGCTTCTAAGAAATAACGAATTTCTGAAATACCAGCAAATATTTTTTCACCCAATCTTTATGATACTTGGTGTTCATGATCAGTACACAAATCCCACTTGGCTCACCAAATTTTGTTCTTCTAGGTTGTAGCGTTCGTCTACAGTAGCAGTTTTTATTTTCAGGTTTCACTCTTTTCTCTCCTATATAGATAGATGAATTTGGAACTCTAAATCCAACATGGTTTGTAGTAGCTCTTTGAAACTTGGCAAAATAAAGGAGTTCTCAGTTTTGTCTCTATTGTTTGTTTCCTTTTAAAGTAGCCCTAGGCACAGACTGTGGAAAGCACTTTCATTGAGATGGGTTGTCAAGCATCTAAGAAATAACGAGTTTCCGAAGTACCAGCAAATATTTTTCACACAATCTTGTTGATACCTGGTGGTAATGATCAGTACACAAATCCCACTTGGCTCATTAAATTTTGTTCTTCTAGGTTGAAGTGTTTGTCTACAGTAGCAGTTTTTATATTTAGGTTTCTCTCTGTTCTCTCCTATATAGATAGATGAATTTGGAACTCTAAATCCAACATGCTTTGTAGTAGCTCTTTGAAACTTGACAAAATAAAGGAGTTCTCAGATTTGTCTCTATGGTTTGTTTCCTCTTCAAGTAGCCCTAGGCACAGACTGTGGAAAAAAACTTTCATTGAGAGGGGTTGCCAAGCTTCTAAGAAATAACGAGTTTCCGAAATACCAGCAAATATTTTTCCACCCAATCTTGATGATACTTGGTGGTAATGATCAGTACACAAATCCCACTTGGCTCACCAAATTTAGTTCTTCTAGGTTGAAGCGTTCCTGTACAGTAGCAGTTTTTATATTTAGGTTTCCCTATGTTCTCTCCTATACAGATAGATGAATTTGGAACTCTAAATCCAACATGGTTTGTAGTAGCACTTTGAAACTTTACAAAATAAAGGAGTTCTCAGTTTTGTCTCTATGGTTTGTTTCCTCTTAAAGTAGTCCTAGGCACAGACTGTGGAAAGCACTTTCATTGAGATTGGTTGCCAAGTTTCTAAGAAATAACGAGTTTGCGAAATACCAGCAAATATTTCTTCACCCAATCTTGATGATACTTGGTGGCAGTGATCAGTACCCAAATCCCACTTGCCTCACCAAATTTTGTTCTTCTAGGTTGAAGCGTTCGTCTTCAGTAGCAGTTTTTATATTTAGGTTTCTCTCTGTTCTCTCCTATATAGATAGATGAATTTGGAACTCTAAATCCAACATGGTTTGTAGTATCTCTTTGAAACTTGACAAAATAAAGGAGTTCTCAGATTTGTCTCTATGGTTTCTTTCCTCTTCAAGTAGCCCTAGGAACAGACTGTGGAAAAGCACTTTAATTGAGATGGGTTGCCAAGCTTCTAAGAAATATCGAGTTTCCGAAGTTCCAGCAAATATATTTTCACCCAAACTTGATGATACTTGGTGGTAATGATCAGCACACTAATCCCACTTGGCTAACCAATTTTTGATCATCTAGGATGAAGCATTCGTGTACAGTAGCAGTTTTTATATTTAGGTTTCCCTCTGTTCTCTCCTGTATAGATGGATGAATTTGGAACTCTAAATCCAACATGGTTTGTAGTAGCTCTTTGAAACTTGACAAAATAAAGGAGTTCTCAGTTTTGTCTCTATGGTTTGTTTCCTCTTAAAGTAGCCCTCGGCACAGACTGTGGAAAGCACTTTCATTGAGATTGATTGCCATGCTTCTAAGAAATAACGAGTTTCCGAAATACCAGCAAATATTTCTTCACCCAATCTTGATGATACTTGGTGGTAGTGATCAGTACACAAATCCCACTTGCCTCACCAAATTTTGTTCTTCTAGGTTGAAGCGTTCGTCTACAGTAGCAGTTTTTATATTTAGGTTTCTCTCTGTTCTCTCGTATATAGATAGATGAATTTGGAACTCTAAATCCAACATGGTTTGTTTATAGCTCTTTGAATCTTGAGAAAATAAAGGAGTTCTCAGATTTGTCTCTATGGTTTGTTTCCTCTTCAAGTAGCCCTAGGCACAGACTGTGGAAAAGCACTTTCATTGAGAGGGGTTGCCAAGCTTCTAAGAAATAACGAGTTTCCGAAATACCAGCAAATATTTTTTGACCCAATCTTGATGATACTTGGTGGTATTGATCAGTACACAAATCCCACTTGGCTTACCAAATTTTGTTCTTCTAGGTGGAAGCGTTCGTCTACAGTAGCAGTTTTTATATTTAGGTTTCCCTCTGTTCTCTCCTATATAGATAGATGAATTTGGAACTCTAAATCCAACATGGTTTGTAGTAGCTCTTTGAAACTTGGCATAATAAAGGAGTTCTCAGTTTTGTCTCTATGGTTTGTTTCCTTTTAAGGTAGCCCTAGGCACAGAATGTGGAAAGCACTTTCATTGAGATGGGTTGTCAAGCTTCTAAGAAATAACGAGTTTCCGAAATACCAGCAAATATTTTTGACACAATCTTATTGATACTTGGTGGTAATGATCAGTACACAAATCGCACTTGGCTCACCAAATTTTGTCCTTCTAGGTTGAAGCGTTCGTCTACAGTAGCAGTTTTTATATTTAGGTTTCTCTCTGTTCTCTCCTATATAGATAGATGAATTTGGAACTCTAAATCCAACATGGTTTGTAGTAGCTCTTTGAAACTTGACAAAATAAAGGAGTTCTCAGTTTTGTCTCTATGGTTTGTTTCCTCTTAAAGTAGCCCTCGGCACAGACTGTGGAAAGCATTTTCATTTAGATTGATTGCCATGCTTCTAAGAAATAACGAGTTTCCGAAATACCAGCAAATATTTCTTCACCCAATCTTGATGATACTTGGTGGTAGTGATCAGTACACAAATCCCACTTGCCTCACCAAATTTTGTTCTTCTAGGTTGAAGTGTTCGTCTACATTAGCAGTTTTTATATTTAGGTTTCTCTCTGTTCTCTCCTATATAGATAGATGAATTTGGAACTCTAAATCCAACATGTTTTGTTTATAGCTCTTTGAATCTTGAGAAAATAAAGGAGTTCTCAGATTGGTCTCTATGGTTTGTTTCCTCTTCAAGTAGCCCTAGGCACAGACTGTGGAAAAGCACTTTCATTGAGAGGGGTTGCCAAGCTTCTAAGAAATAACGAGTTTCCGAAATACCAGCAAATATTTTTTGACCCAATCTTGATGATACTTGGTTTTATTGATCAGTACACAAATCCCACTTGGCTTACCAAATTTTGTTCTTCTAGGTTTAAGCGTTCGTCTACAGTAGCAGTTTTTATATTTAGGTTTCCCTCTGTTCTCTCCTATATAGATAGATGAATTTGGAACTCTAAATCCAACATGGTTTGTAGTAGCTCTTTGAAACTTGGCATAATAAAGGAGTTCTCAGTTTTGTCTCTATGGTTTGTTTCCTTTTAAGGTAGCCCTAGGCACAGAATATGGAAAGCACTTTCATTGAGATGGGTTGCCAAGCTTCTAAGAAATAACGAGTTTCCGAAATACCAGCAAATATTTCTTCACCCAATCTTGATGATACTTGGTGGTAGTGATCAGTACACAAATCCCACTTGCCTCACCAAATTTTGTTCTTCTAGTTTGAAGCGTTCGTCTACAGTAGCAGTTTTTATATTTAGGTTTCCCTGTGTTCTCTCCTATACAGATAGATGAATTTAGAACTCTAAATCCAACATGGTTTGTAGTAGCTCTTTGAAACTTGAAAAAATAAAGGAGTTCTCCGTTTTGTCTCTATGGTTTGTTTTCTCTTCAAGTAGCCCTAGGCACAGACTGTGGAAAGCATTTTCATTGAGAGGGGTTGCCAAGCTTCTACGAAATAACGAGTTTCTGAAATACCAGCAAATATTTTTTCACCCAATCTTGATGATATTGGTGGTAATGATCAGTACACAAATCCCACTTGGCTCACCAAATTTTGTTCTTCTAGGTTGAAGCGTTCGTGTACAGTAGCAGTTTTTATATTTAGGTTTCCCTCTGTTCTCTCCCATATAGATAGATGAATTTGGAACTCTAAATCCAACATGGTTTGTAGTAGCTCTTTGAAACTTGACAAAATAAAAAAGTTCTCAATTTTGTCTCTATGGTTTGTTTCCTCTTCAAGTAGCCCTAGGCACAGACTGTGGAAAAGCACTTTCATTGAGAGGGGTTGCCAAGCTTCTAAGAAATTACGAGTTTCCGAAATACCAGCAAATATTTTTTCACCCAATCTTGATGATATTTAGTGCTAATGATCAGTACACAAATCCCACTTGGCTCACCAAATTTTGTTCTTCTAGGTTGAAGCGTTCGCCTACAGTAGCAGTTTTTATATTTAGGTTTTCCTCTGTTCTCTCCTATATACAAAGATGAATTTGGAACTCTAAATCCAACATGGTTTGTAGTAGCTCTTTGAAACTTGACAAAATAAAGGAGTTCTCAGTTTTGTCGCTATGGTTTGTTTCCTCTTCAAGTAGCCCTAGGCACAGACTGTGGAAAAGCACTTTCATTGAGAGGGGTTCCCAAGCTTCTAAGAAATAACGAGTTTCCGAAATACCAGCAAATATTTTTTCACCCAATCTTGATGATATTTGTTTTTCATGATCAGTACACAAATCCCACTTGGCTCACCAAATTTTGTTCTTCTAGGTTGAAGCGTTCGTCTACAGTAGCAGTTTTTATATTTAGGTTTCACTCTGTTCTCTCATATATAGATAGATGAATTTGGAACTCTAAATCCAACATGGTTTGTAGTAGCTCATTGAAACTTGACAAAATAAAGAAGTTCTCAGTTTTGTCTCTATGGATTGTTTCCTCTTCAAGTAGCCCTAGGCACAGACTGTGTAAAGCACTTTCATTGAGATGGGTTGCCAAGCTTCTAAGAAATAACGAGTTTCCGAAATACCAGCAAATATTTTTTCACACAATCTTGTTGATACTTGGTGGTCATGATCAGTATATAAAACCCACTAGGCTCACCAAATTTAGTTCTTCTAGGTTGAAGCGTTCATGTAAAGTAGCAGTTTTTATATTTAGGTTTTCCTCTGTTCTCTCCTATATAGATAGATGAATTTGGAACACTAAATCCATCATGGTTTGTAGTAGCTTGTTGAAACTTGACAAAATAAAGGAGTTCTCAGTTTTGTCTCTATGGATTGTTTCCTCGTCAAGTAGTCCTAGGCAAAGACTGTGGAAAGCACTTTCGTTGAGAAGGGTTGCCAAGCTTCTAAGAAATAACGAGTTTCCGAAATACCAGCAAATATTTTTTCACACAATCTTGATGATACTTGGTGGTAATGATCAGTACACAAATCACACTTGGCTTACCAAATTTTGTTCTTCTAGGTTGAAGCGTTCGTCTACAGTAGCAGTTTTTATATTTAAGTTTCCCTCGGTTCTCTCCTATATAGATAGATGAATTTGGAAATCTAAATCCAACATGGTTTGTAGTAGCTCTTTGAAACTTGACAAAATAAAGGAGTTCTCAGATTTGTCTCTATGGTTTGTTTCCTCTTCAAGTAGCCTTAGGCACAGACTGTGGAAAAGCACTTTCATTGAGAGGGGTTGCCAAGCTTCTAAGAAATAACGAGTTTCCGAAATACCAGCAAATATTTTTTGACCCAATCTTGATGATACTTGGTGGTCATGATCAGTACACAAATCCCACTTGGCTTACCAAATTTTGTTCTTCTAGGTTGAAGCGTTCGTCTACAGTAGCAGTTTTTATATTTAGGTTTCCCTCAGTTCTCTCCTATATAGATAGATTAATTTGGAACTCTAAATCCAACATGGTTTGTAGTAGCTCTTTGAAACTTGGCAAAATAAAGGAGTTCTCAGTTTTGTCTCTATGGTTTGTTTCCTTTAAAGGTAGCCCTAGGCACAGACTGTGGAAAGCACTTTCATTGAGATGGGTTGTCAAGCTTCTAAGAAATAACGATTTTCCGAAATACCAGCAAATATTTTTCACACAATCTTGTTGATACTTGGTGGTAATGATCAGTACACAAATCTCACTTGGCTTACCAAATTTTGTTCTTCTTTGTTGAAGCGTTCGTCTACAGTAGCAGTTTTTATATTTAGGTTTCCCTCTGTTCTCTCCTATATAGATAGATGAATTTGGAACTCTAAATACAACATGCTTTGTAGTAGCTCCTTGAAACTTGAAAAAATAAAGGAGTTCTCAGTTTTGTCTCTATGGTTTGTTTTCTCTTCAAGTAGCCCTAGGCACAGACAGTGGAAAAGCACTTTCATTGAGAGGTGTTGCCAAGCTTCTAAGAAATAACGAGTTTCCGAAATACCAGCAAATATTTTTTCACCCAATCTTGATGATACTTGTTGCTAATGATCAGTACACAAATCCCACTTTGCTCACCCAATTTAGTTCTTCTAGTTTGAAGCGTTCGTGTACAGTAGCAGTTTTCATATTTAGTTTTCCCTCTGTTCTCTCCTATACAGATAGATGAATTTAGAACTCTAAATCCAACATGGTTTTTAGTAGCTCTTTGAAACTTGACAAAATAAAGGAGTTCTCAGTTTTGTCTCTCTGGTTTGTTTCCTCTTCCTGTAGCCCTAGGAACAGACTGTGGAAAAGCACTTTCATTCAGATGGGTTGCCAAGCTTCTAAGAAATATCGAGTTTCCGAAATACCAGCAAATATTTTTTCACCCAAACTTGATGATACTTGGTGGTAATGATCAGCACACAAATCCCACTTGGCTAATCAATTTTTGTTCATCTAGGATGAAGCATTTGTTTACAGTAGCAGTTTTTATATTTAGGTTTCCCTCTGTTCTCTCCTATATAGATAGATGAATTTGGAAATCTAAATCCAACATGGTTTGTAGTAGCTCTTTGAAACTTGACAAAATAAAGGAGTTCTCAGTTTTGTCTCTATGGTTTGTTTCCTCTTAAAGTAGCCCTAGGCACAGACTGTGGAAAGCACTTTCATTGAGATTGGTTGCCAAGCTTCTAAGAAATAACGAGTTTCCAAAATACCAGCAAATATTTCTTCACCCAATCTTGATGATACTTGGTGTAGTGATCAGTACACAAATCCCACTTGGCTCACCAAATTTTGTTCTTCTAGGTTGAAGCGTTCGTCTACAGTAGCAGTTTTTATATTTAGGGTTCCCTCTGTTCTCTCCTATATAGAAAGATGAATTTGGAACTCTAAATCCAACATGGTTTGTAGTAGCTCTTTGAAACTTGACAAAATAAAGGAGTTCTCAGTTTTGTCGCTATGGTTTGTTTCCTCTTAAAGTAGCCCTAGGCACAGACTGTGGAAAAGCACTTTCATTGAGAGGGGTTGCCAAGCTTCTAAGAAATAACGAGTTTCCGAAATACCAGCAAATATTTTTTCACACGAACTTGTTGATACTTGGTGGTCATGATCAGTACACAAAACCCACTTGGCTCACCAAATTTAGTTTTTCTAGGTTGAAGCGTTCATGTACAGTAGCAGTTTTTATATTTAGGTTTCCCTCTGTTCTCTCCTATATAGATAGATGAATTTGGAACTCGAAATACAACATGCTTTGTAGTAGCTCCTTGAAACTTGACAAAATAAAGGAGTTCTCAGTTTTGTCTCTATGGTTTGTTTTCTCTTCCAGTAGCCCTAGGCACAGACTGTGGAAAAACACTTTCATTGAGAGGGGTTGCCAAGCTTCTAAGAAATTACGAGTTTCCGAAATACCAGCAAATATTTTTTCACCCAATCTTGATGATACTTGTTGCTAATGATCAGTACACAAATCCCACTTGGCTCACCAAATTTAGTTCTTCTAGGTTGAAGCGTTCGTGTACAGTAGCAGTTTTTATATTTAGGTTTCCCTGTGTTCTCTCCTATACAGATAGATGAATTTGGTACTCTAAATCCAACATGGTTTGTAGTAGCTCTTTGAAACTTGACAAAATAAAGCAGTTCTCCGTTTTGTCTCTATGGTTTGTTTCCTCTTCAAGTAGCCCTAGGCACAGACTGTGGAAAGCATTTTCAATGAGAGGGGTTGCCAAGCTTCTACGAAATAACGAGTTTCCGAAATACCAGCAAATATTTTTTCACCCAATCTTGTTGATATTGGGGGTAATGATCAGTACACAAATCCCACTTGGCTCACCAAATTTTGTTCTTCTAGGTTGAAGCGTTCGTCTACAGTAGCAGTTTTTATATTTAGGTTTCCCTCTTTTCTCTCCCATATAGATAGATGAATTTGGAAATCTAAATCCAACATGGTTTGTAGTAGCTCTTTGAAACTTGACAAAATAAAAAAGTTCTCAGTTTTGTCTCTATGGTTTGTTTCCTCTTCAAGTAGCCCTAGGCACAGACTGTGGAAAAGCACTTTCATTGAGAGGGGTTGCCAAGCTTCTAAGAAATTACGAGTTTCCGAAAACCAGCAAATATTTTTTCACCCAATCTTGAAGATACTTAGTGCTAATGATCAGTACACAAATCCCACTTGGCTCACCAAATATTGTTCTTCTAGGTTGAAGCGTTCGTCTACAGTAGCAGTTTTTATATTTAGGGTTCCCTCTGTTCTCTCCTATATAGAAAGATGAATTTGGAACTCTA
Source organism: Callospermophilus lateralis (assembly GCF_048772815.1). Taxonomy (NCBI): domain Eukaryota; kingdom Metazoa; phylum Chordata; class Mammalia; order Rodentia; family Sciuridae; genus Callospermophilus; species Callospermophilus lateralis. The sequence goes on from NW_027514124.1 coordinate 46,349, forward strand.
AATCCAACATGGTTTGTAGTAGCTCATTGAAACTTGACAAAATAAAGGAGTTCTCAGTTTTGTCTCTATGGATTGTTTCCTCTTCAAGTAGCCCTAGGCACAGACTGTGGAAAGCACTTTCATTGAGATGGGTTGCCAAGCTTCTAAGAAATATCGAGTTTCCGAAATACCAGCAAATATTTTTTCACACAATCTTGTTGATACTTGGTGGTCATGATCAGTACACAAAACCCACTTGGCTCAACAAATTTAGTTCTTCTAGGTTGAAGCGTTCATGTACAGTAGCAGTTTTTATATTTAGGTTTCCCTCTGTTCTCTCCTATATAGATAGATAAATTTGGAACTCTAAATCCATCATGGTTTGTAATAGCTTGTTGAAACTTGACAAAATAAAGGAGTTCTCAGTTTTGTCTCTATGGATTGTTTCCTCTTCAAGTAGCCCTAGGCACAGACTGTGGAAAGCACTTTCGTTGAGAAGGGTTGCCAAGCTTCTAAGAAATAACGAGTTTCCGAAATACCAGCAAATATCTTTTCACCCAATCTTGATGATACTTGGTGGTAATGATCAGTACACAAATCACACTTGGCTTACCAAATTTTGTTCTTCTAGGTTGAAGCGTTCGTCTACAGTAGCAGTTTTTATATTTAAGTTTCCCTCGGTTCTCTCCTATATAGAAAGATGAATTTGGAACTCTAAATATAACATGGTTTGTAGTAGCTTTTTGAAACTTGACTAAATAAAGGAGTTCTCAGATTTGTCTCTATGGTTTGTTTCCTCTTCAAGTAGCCCCAGGCACAGACTGTGGAAAAGCACTTTCATTGAGAGGGGTTCCCAAGCTTCTAAGAAATAACGAGTTTCCGAAATACCAGCAAATATTTTTTCACCCAATCTTGTTGATACTTGGTGGTAATGATCAGTACACAAATCACATTTGGCTCACCAAATTTTGTTCTTCTAGGTTGAAGCGTTCGTCTACAGTAGCAGTTTTTATATTTACATTTCTATCTGTTCTATATAGATAGATGAATTTGGAACTCTAAATCCAACATGGTTTGCAGTAGCTCTTTGAAACTTGACAAAATAAAGGAGTTCTAAGATTTGTCTCTATGGTTTGTTTCCTCATCAAGTAGCCCTAGGCACAGACTGTGGAATAGCACTTTCATTGAGAGGGGTTCCCAAGCTTCTAAGAAATAACGAGTTTCCGAAATACCAGCAAATATTTTTTCACCCAATCTTGATGATACTTGGTGGTCATGATCAGTACACAAATCCCACTTGGCTCACCAAATTTTGTTCTTCTAGGTTGAAGCGTTCGTCTACAGTAGCAGTTTTTATATTTAGGGTTCCCTCTGTTCTCTCCTATATAGAAAGATGAATTTGGAACTCTAAATCCAACATGGTTTGTAGTAGCTCTTTGAAACATGACAAAATAAAGGAGTTCTCAGTTTTGTCGCTATGGTTTGTTTCCTCTTCAAGTAGCCCTAGGCACAGACTGTGGAAAAGCACTTTCATTGAGAGGGGTTGCCAAGCTTCTAAAAAATAACGAGTTTCCGAAATACCAGCAAATATTTTTTCACACAATCTTGTTGATACTTGGTGGTCATGATCAGTACACAAAACCCACTTGGCTCACCAAATTTAGTTCTTCTAGGTTGAAGCGTTCATGTACAGTAGCAGTTTTTATATTTAGGTTTCCCTCTGTTCTCTCCTATATAGATAGATGAATTTGGAACTCTAAATCCATCATGGTTTGTAGTAGCTTGTTGAAACTTGACAAAATAATGGAGTTCTCATTTTTGTCTCTAAGGATTGTTTCCTCTTCAAGTAGCCCTAGGCACAGACTGTGGAAAGCACTTTCGTTGAGATGGGTTGCCAAGCTTCTAAGAAATAACGAGTTTCCGAAATACCAGCAAATATTTTTTCACCCAATCTTGATGATACTTCGTGGTAATGATCAGTACACAAATCACACTTGGCTTACCAAATTTTGTTCTTCTAGGTTGAAGCGTTCGTCTACAGTAGCAGTTTTTATATTTAAGTTTCCCTCGGTTCTCTCCTATATAGATAGATGAATTTGGAACTCTAAATCCAACATGGTTTGTAGTAGCTCTTTGAAACTTGACAAAATAAAGGAGTTCTCAGATTTGTCTTTATGGTTTGTTTCCTCTTCAAGTAGCCCTAGGCACAGACTGTGGAAAAGCACTTTCATTGAGAGGGGTTGCCAACCTTCTAAGAAATAACGAGTTTCCGAAATACCAGCAAATATTTTTTCACCCAATCTTGATGATACTCGGTGGTAATGATCAGTACACAAATCCCACTTGGCTTACAAAATTTTGTTCTTCTAGGTTGAAGCATTCGTCTACAGTAGCAGTTTTTATATTTAGGTTTCCCTCTGTTCTCTCCTATATAGAAAGAGGAATTTGGAACTCTAAATCCAACATGGTTTGTAGTAGCTCTTTGAAACTTGACAAAATAAAGGAGTTCTCAGATTTGTCTCTATGGTTTGTTTCCTCTTCAAGTAGCCCTAGGCACAGACTGTGGAAAAGCACTTTCATTGATAGGGGTTGCCAAGCTTCTAAGAAATAACGAGTTTCCGAAATACCAGCAAATATTTTTTCACCCAATCTTGATGATACTTGGTGGTAATGATCAGTACACAAATCCCACTTGGCTCACCAAATTTTGTTCTTCTAGGTTGAAGCGTTCGTCTACAGTAGCAGTTTTTATATTTAGGTTTCCCTCTGTTCTCTCCTATATAGATAGATGAATTTGGAACTCTAAATCCAACATGGTTTGTAGTAGCTCTTTGAAACTTGGCAAAATAAAGGAGTTCTCAGTTTTGTCTCTATGGTTTGTTTCCTTTTAAAGTAGCCCTAGGCACAGACTGTGGAAAGCACTTTCATTGAGATGGGTTGTCAAGCTTCTAAGAAATAACGAGTTTCCGAAATACCAGCAAATATTTTTCACACAATCTTGTTGATACTTGGTGGTAATGATCAGTACACAAATCCCACTTGGCTCACCAAATTTTGGTCTTCTAGGTTGAAGCGTTCGTCTACAGTAGCAGTTTTTATATTTACATTTCTCTCTGTTCTCTCCTATATAGATAGATGAATTTGGAACTCTAAATCCAACATGGTTTGTACTAGCTCTTTGAAACTTGACAAAATAAAGGTGTTCTCAGATTTGTCTCTATGGTTTGTTTCCTCATCAAGTAGCCCTAGGCACAGACTGTGGAAAAGCACTTTCATTGAGAGGTGTTCCCAAGCTTCTAAGAAATAACGAGTTTACGAAATACCAGCAAATATTTTTTCACCCAATCTTGATGATACTTGGTGGTCATGATCAGTACTCACATCCCACATGGCTCACCAAATTTTGTTCTTCTAGGTTTAAGCGTTCGTCTACAGTAGCAGTTTTTATATTTAGGGTTCCCTCTGTTCTCTCCTATATAGAAAGATGAATTTGGAACTCTAAATCCAACATGGTTTGTAGTAGCTCTTTGAAACTTGACAAAATAAAGGAGTTCTCTGATTTTTCTCTATGGTTTGTTTCCTCTTCAAGTAGCCCTAGGCACAGACTGTGGAAAAGCACTTTCATTGAGAGGTGTTCCCAAGCTTCTAAGAAATAACGAGTTTACGAAATACCAGCAAATATTTTTTCACCCAATCTTGATGATACTTGGTGGTAATGATCAGTACACAAATCCCACTAGGCTCACCAAATTTTGTTCTTCTAGGTTGAAGCGTTCGTCTACAGTAGCAGTTTTTATATTTAGGTTTCCCTCTGTTCTCTCCTATATAGATAGATGAATTTGGAACTCTAAATCCAACATGGTTTGTAGTAGCTCTTTGAAACTTGACAAAATAAAGGAATTCTCAGTTTTGTCTCTATGATTTGTTTCCTCTTTAAGTAGCCCTAGGCAGAGACTCGGGAAAAGCACTTTCATTGAAAGGGGTTGCCAAGCTTCCAAGAAATAACGAGTTTCCGAAATACCAGCAAATATTTTTTCACACAATGTTGTTGATACTTGGTGGTCATGATCAGTACAGAAAACCCACTTGGCTCAACAAATTTAGTTCTTCTAGGTTGAAGCGTTCATGTACAGTAGCAGTTTTTATATTTAGGTTTCCCTCTGTTCTCTCCTATATAGATAGATGAATTTGGAACTCTAAATCCAACATGGTTTGTAGTAGCTTGTTGAAACTTGACAAAATAAAGGAGTTCTCAGTTTCGTCTCTATGGATTGTTTCCTCTTCTAGTAGCCCTAGGCACAGAATGTGGAAAGCACTTTCGTTGAGAAGGGTTGCCAAGCTTCTAAGAAATAACGAGTTTCCGAAATACCAGCAAATATTTTTTCACCCAATCTTGATGATACTTGGTGGTAATGGTCAGTACACAAATCACACTTGGCTTACCAAATTTTGTTCTTCTAGGTTGAAGCGTTACTCTACAGTAGCAGTTTTTATATTTAAGTTTCCCTCTGTTCTCTCCTATATAGATAGATGAATTTGGAACTCTAAATCCAACATGGTTTGTAGTAGCTCTTTGAAACTTGACAAAATAAAGGAGTTCTCAGATTTGTCTCTATGGTTTGTTTCCTCTTCAAGTAGCCCTAGGCACAGACTGTGGAAAAGCACTTTCATTGAGAGGGGTTGCCAAGCTTCTAAGAAATAACGAGTTTCCGAAATACCAGCGAATATTTTTTCACCCAATCTTGATGATACTTGTTGCTAATGATCAGTACACAAATCCCACTTGGCTCACCAAATTTTGTTCTTCTAGGTTGAAGCGTTCGTCTACAGTAGCAGTTTTTATATTTAGGTTTCCCTCTGTTCTCGCCTATATAGAAAGATGAATTTGGAACTCTAAATCCAACATGCTTTGTAGTAGCTCTTTGAAACTTGACAAAATAAAGGAGTTCTCAGATTTGTCTCTATGGTTTGTTTCCTCTTCAAGTAGCCCCAGGCACAGACTGTGGAAAAGCACTTTCATTGAGAGGGGTTCCCAAGCTTCTAAGAAATAACGAGTTTCCGAAATACCAGCAAATATTTTTTCACCCAATCTTGTTGATACTTGGTGGTAATGATCAGTATACAAATCACATTTGGCTCACCAAATTTTGTTCTTCTAGGTTGAAGCGTTCGTCTACAGTAGCAGTTTTTATATTTACATTTCTCTCTGTTCTATATAGATAGATGAATTTGGAACTCTAAATCCAACATGGTTTGTAGTAGCTCTTTGAAACTTGGCAAAATAAAGGAGTTCTCAGTTTTGTCTCTATGGTTTGTTTCCTTTTAAAGTAGCCCTAGGCACAGACTGTGGAAAGCACTTTCATTGAGATGGGTTGTCAAGCTTCTAAGAAATAACGAGTTTCCGAAATACCAGCAAATATTTTTCACACAATCTTGTTGATACTTGGTGGTAATGATCAGTACACAAATCCCACTTGGCTCACCAAATTTTGGTCTTCTAGGTTGAAGCGTTCGTCTACAGTAGCAGTTTTTATATTTACATTTCTCTCTGTTCTCTCCTATATAGATAGATGAATTTGGAACTCTAAATCCAACATGGTTTGTACTAGCTCTTTGAAACTTGACAAAATAAAGGTGTTCTCAGATTTGTCTCTATGGTTTGTTTCCTCATCAAGTAGCCCTAGGCACAGACTGTGGAAAAGCACTTTCATTGAGAGGTGTTCCCAAGCTTCTAAGAAATAACGAGTTTACGAAATACCAGCAAATATTTTTTCACCCAATCTTGATGATACTTGGTGGTCATGATCAGTACTCACATCCCACATGGCTCACCAAATTTTGTTCTTCTAGGTTTAAGCGTTCGTCTACAGTAGCAGTTTTTATATTTAGAGTTCCCTCTGTTCTCTCCTATATAGAAAGATGAATTTGGAACTCTAAATCCAACATGGTTTGTAGTAGCTCTTTGAAACTTGACAAAATAAAGGAGTTCTCTGATTTTTCTCTATGGTTTGTTTCCTCTTCAAGTAGCCCTAGGCACAGACTGTGGAAAAGCACTTTCATTGAGAGGTGTTCCCAAGCTTCTAAGAAATAACGAGTTTACGAAATACCAGCAAATATTTTTTCACCCAATCTTGATGATACTTGGTGGTAATGATCAGTACACAAATCCCACTAGGCTCACCAAATTTTGTTCTTCTAGGTTGAAGCGTTCGTCTACAGTAGCAGTTTTTATATTTAGGTTTCCCTCTGTTCTCTCCTATATAGATAGATGAATTTGGAACTCTAAATCCAACATGGTTTGTAGTAGCTCTTTGAAACTTGACAAAATAAAGGAATTCTCAGTTTTGTCTCTATGATTTGTTTCCTCTTTAAGTAGCCCTAGGCAGAGACTCGGGAAAAGCACTTTCATTGAAAGGGGTTGCCAAGCTTCCAAGAAATAACGAGTTTCCGAAATACCAGCAAATATTTTTTCACACAATGTTGTTGATACTTGGTGGTCATGATCAGTACAGAAAACCCACTTGGCTCAACAAATTTAGTTCTTCTAGGTTGAAGCGTTCATGTACAGTAGCAGTTTTTATATTTAGGTTTCCCTCTGTTCTCTCCTATATAGATAGATGAATTTGGAACTCTAAATCCAACATGGTTTGTAGTAGCTTGTTGAAACTTGACAAAATAAAGGAGTTCTCAGTTTCGTCTCTATGGATTGTTTCCTCTTCTAGTAGCCCTAGGCACAGAATGTGGAAAGCACTTTCGTTGAGAAGGGTTGCCAAGCTTCTAAGAAATAACGAGTTTCCGAAATACCAGCAAATATTTTTTCACCCAATCTTGATGATACTTGGTGGTAATGGTCAGTACACAAATCACACTTGGCTTACCAAATTTTGTTCTTCTAGGTTGAAGCGTTACTCTACAGTAGCAGTTTTTATATTTAAGTTTCCCTCTGTTCTCTCCTATATAGATAGATGAATTTGGAACTCTAAATCCAACATGGTTTGTAGTAGCTCTTTGAAACTTGACAAAATAAAGGAGTTCTCAGATTTGTCTCTATGGTTTGTTTCCTCTTCAAGTAGCCCTAGGCACAGACTGTGGAAAAGCACTTTCATTGAGAGGGGTTGCCAAGCTTCTAAGAAATAACGAGTTTCCGAAATACCAGCGAATATTTTTTCACCCAATCTTGATGATACTTGTTGCTAATGATCAGTACACAAATCCCACTTGGCTCACCAAATTTTGTTCTTCTAGGTTGAAGCGTTCGTCTACAGTAGCAGTTTTTATATTTAGGTTTCCCTCTGTTCTCGCCTATATAGAAAGATGAATTTGGAACTCTAAATCCAACATGCTTTGTAGTAGCTCTTTGAAACTTGACAAAATAAAGGAGTTCTCAGATTTGTCTCTATGGTTTGTTTCCTCTTCAAGTAGCCCCAGGCACAGACTGTGGAAAAGCACTTTCATTGAGAGGGGTTCCCAAGCTTCTAAGAAATAACGAGTTTCCGAAATACCAGCAAATATTTTTTCACCCAATCTTGTTGATACTTGGTGGTAATGATCAGTATACAAATCACATTTGGCTCACCAAATTTTGTTCTTCTAGGTTGAAGCGTTCGTCTACAGTAGCAGTTTTTATATTTACATTTCTCTCTGTTCTATATAGATAGATGAATTTGGAACTCTAAATCCAACATGGTTTGTAGTAGCTCTTTGAAACTTGGCAAAATAAAGGAGTTCTCAGTTTTGTCTCTATGGTTTGTTTCCTTTTAAAGTAGCCCTAGGCACAGACTGTGGAAAGCACTTTCATTGAGATGGGTTGTCAAGCTTCTAAGAAATAACGAGTTTCCGAAATACCAGCAAATATTTTTCACACAATCTTGTTGATACTTGGTGGTAATGATCAGTACACAAATCCCACTTGGCTCACCAAATTTTGGTCTTCTAGGTTGAAGCGTTCGTCTACAGTAGCAGTTTTTATATTTACATTTCTCTCTGTTCTCTCCTATATAGATAGATGAATTTGGAACTCTAAATCCAACATGGTTTGTACTAGCTCTTTGAAACTTGACAAAATAAAGGTGTTCTCAGATTTGTCTCTATGGTTTGTTTCCTCATCAAGTAGCCCTAGGCACAGACTGTGGAAAAGCACTTTCATTGAGAGGTGTTCCCAAGCTTCTAAGAAATAACGAGTTTACGAAATACCAGCAAATATTTTTTCACCCAATCTTGATGATACTTGGTGGTCATGATCAGTACTCACATCCCACATGGCTCACCAAATTTTGTTCTTCTAGGTTTAAGCGTTCGTCTACAGTAGCAGTTTTTATATTTAGAGTTCCCTCTGTTCTCTCCTATATAGAAAGATGAATTTGGAACTCTAAATCCAACATGGTTTGTAGTAGCTCTTTGAAACTTGACAAAATAAAGGAGTTCTCTGATTTTTCTCTATGGTTTGTTTCCTCTTCAAGTAGCCCTAGGCACAGACTGTGGAAAAGCACTTTCATTGAGAGGTGTTCCCAAGCTTCTAAGAAATAACGAGTTTACGAAATACCAGCAAATATTTTTTCACCCAATCTTGATGATACTTGGTGGTAATGATCAGTACACAAATCCCACTAGGCTCACCAAATTTTGTTCTTCTAGGTTGAAGCGTTCGTCTACAGTAGCAGTTTTTATATTTAGGTTTCCCTCTGTTCTCTCCTATATAGATAGATGAATTTGGAACTCTAAATCCAACATGGTTTGTAGTAGCTCTTTGAAACTTGACAAAATAAAGGAATTCTCAGTTTTGTCTCTATGATTTGTTTCCTCTTTAAGTAGCCCTAGGCAGAGACTCGGGAAAAGCACTTTCATTGAAAGGGGTTGCCAAGCTTCCAAGAAATAACGAGTTTCCGAAATACCAGCAAATATTTTTTCACACAATGTTGTTGATACTTGGTGGTCATGATCAGTACAGAAAACCCACTTGGCTCAACAAATTTAGTTCTTCTAGGTTGAAGCGTTCATGTACAGTAGCAGTTTTTATATTTAGGTTTCCCTCTGTTCTCTCCTATATAGATAGATGAATTTGGAACTCTAAATCCAACATGGTTTGTAGTAGCTTGTTGAAACTTGACAAAATAAAGGAGTTCTCAGTTTCGTCTCTATGGATTGTTTCCTCTTCAAGTAGCCCTAGGCACAGAATGTGGAAAGCACTTTCGTTGAGAAGGGTTGCCAAGCTTCTAAGAAATAACGAGTTTCCGAAATACCAGCAAATATTTTTCACACAATCTTGTTGATACTTGGTGGTAATGATCAGTACACAAATCCCACTTGGCTCACCAAATTTTGTTCTTCTAGGTTGAAGCGTTCGTCTACAGTAGCAGTTTTTATATTTACATTTCTCTCTGTTCTATATAGATAGATGAATTTGGAACTCTAAATCCAACATGGTTTGTAGTAGCTCTTTGAAACTTGGCAAAATAAAGGAGTTCTCAGTTTTGTCTCTATGGTTTGTTTCCTTTTAAAGTAGCCCTAGGCACAGACTGTGGAAAGCACTTTCATTGAGATGGGTTGTCAAGCTTCTAAGAAATAACGAGTTTCCGAAATACCAGCAAATATTTTTCACACAATCTTGTTGATACTTGGTGGTAATGATCAGTACACAAATCCCACTTGGCTCACCAAATTTTGGTCTTCTAGGTTGAAGCGTTCGTCTACAGTAGCAGTTTTTATATTTACATTTCTCTCTGTTCTCTCCTATATAGATAGATGAATTTGGAACTCTAAATCCAACATGGTTTGTACTAGCTCTTTGAAACTTGACAAAATAAAGGTGTTCTCAGATTTGTCTCTATGGTTTGTTTCCTCATCAAGTAGCCCTAGGCACAGACTGTGGAAAAGCACTTTCATTGAGAGGTGTTCCCAAGCTTCTAAGAAATAACGAGTTTACGAAATACCAGCAAATATTTTTTCACCCAATCTTGATGATACTTGGTGGTCATGATCAGTACTCACATCCCACATGGCTCACCAAATTTTGTTCTTCTAGGTTTAAGCGTTCGTCTACAGTAGCAGTTTTTATATTTAGAGTTCCCTCTGTTCTCTCCTATATAGAAAGATGAATTTGGAACTCTAAATCCAACATGGTTTGTAGTAGCTCTTTGAAACTTGACAAAATAAAGGAGTTCTCTGATTTTTCTCTATGGTTTGTTTCCTCTTCAAGTAGCCCTAGGCACAGACTGTGGAAAAGCACTTTCATTGAGAGGTGTTCCCAAGCTTCTAAGAAATAACGAGTTTACGAAATACCAGCAAATATTTTTTCACCCAATCTTGATGATACTTGGTGGTAATGATCAGTACACAAATCCCACTAGGCTCACCAAATTTTGTTCTTCTAGGTTGAAGCGTTCGTCTACAGTAGCAGTTTTTATATTTAGGTTTCCCTCTGTTCTCTCCTATATAGATAGATGAATTTGGAACTCTAAATCCAACATGGTTTGTAGTAGCTCTTTGAAACTTGACAAAATAAAGGAATTCTCAGTTTTGTCTCTATGATTTGTTTCCTCTTTAAGTAGCCCTAGGCAGAGACTCGGGAAAAGCACTTTCATTGAAAGGGGTTGCCAAGCTTCCAAGAAATAACGAGTTTCCGAAATACCAGCAAATATTTTTTCACACAATGTTGTTGATACTTGGTGGTCATGATCAGTACAGAAAACCCACTTGGCTCAACAAATTTAGTTCTTCTAGGTTGAAGCGTTCATGTACAGTAGCAGTTTTTATATTTAGGTTTCCCTCTGTTCTCTCCTATATAGATAGATGAATTTGGAACTCTAAATCCAACATGGTTTGTAGTAGCTTGTTGAAACTTGACAAAATAAAGGAGTTCTCAGTTTCGTCTCTATGGATTGTTTCCTCTTCAAGTAGCCCTAGGCACAGAATGTGGAAAGCACTTTCGTTGAGAAGGGTTGCCAAGCTTCTAAGAAATAACGAGTTTCCGAAATACCAGCAAATATTTTTCACACAATCTTGTTGATACTTGGTGGTAATGATCAGTACACAAATCCCACTTGGCTCACCAAATTTTGGTCTTCTAGGTTGAAGCGTTCGTCTACAGTAGCAGTTTTTATATTTACATTTCTCTCTGTTCTCTCCTATATAGATAGATGAATTTGGAACTCTAAATCCAACATGTTTTGCAGTAGCTCTTTGAAACTTGACAAAATAAAGGTGTTCTCAGATTTGTCTCTATGGTTTGTTTCCTCATCAAGAAGCCCTAGGCACAGACTGTGGAAAAGCACTTTCATTGAGAGGTGTTCCCAAGCTTCTAAGAAATAACGAGTTTCCGAAATACCAGCAAATATTTTTTCACCCAATCTTGATGATACTTGGTGGTCATGATCAGTACACAAATCCCACTTGGCTCACCAAATTTTGTTCTTCTAGGTTGAAGCGTTCGTCTACAGTAGCAGTTTTTATATTTAGGTTTCTCTCTGTTCTCTCCTATATAGATAGATGAATTTGGAACTCTAAATCCAACATGGTTTGTAGTAGCTCTTTGAAACTTGACAAAATAAAGGAGGTCTCAGATTTGTCTCTATGGTTTGTTTCCTCTTCAAGTAGCCCTAGGCACAGACTGTGGAAAAGCACTTTCATTGAGAGGTGTTGCCAAGCTTCTAAGAAATAACGAGTTTCCGAAATACCAGCAAATATTTTTTCACCCAATCTTGATGATACTTGGTGGTAATGATCAGTACACAAATCCCACTTGGCTCACCAAATTTTGTTCTTCTAGGTTGAAGCGTTCGTGTACAGTAGCAGTTTTTATATTTAGGTTTCACTCTGTTCTCTCATATATAGATAGATGAATTTGGAACTCTAAATCCAACATGGTTTGTAGTAGCTCTTCGAAACTTGACAAAATAAAGGAGTTCTCAGATTTGTCTTTATGGTTTGTTTCCTCTTCAAGTAGCCCTAGGCACAGACTGTGGAAAAGCACTTTCATTGAGAGGGGTTGCCAAGCTTCTAAGACATAACGAGTTTCCGAAATACCAGCAAATATTTTTTCACCCAATCTTGATGATACTCGGTGGTAATGATCAGTACACAAATCCCACTTGGCTTACAAAATTTTGTTCTTCTAGGTTGAAGCATTCGTCTACAGTAGCAGTTTTTATATTTACGTTTCCCTCTGTTCTCTCCTATATAGATAGATGAATTTGGAACACTAAATCCAACATGGTTTGTAGTAGCTCTTTGAAACTTGACAAAATAAAGGAGTTCTCAGATTTGTCTCTATGGTTTGTTTCCTCTTCAAGTAGCCCTAGGCACAGACTGTGGAAAAGCACTTTCATTGAGAGGGGTTGCCAAGCTTCTAAGAAATAACGAGTTTCCGAAATACCAGCAAATATTTTTTGACCCAATCTTGATGATACTTGGTGGTTATGATCAGTACACAAATCCCACTTGGCTCACCAAATTTTGTTCTTCTAGGTTGAAGCGTTCGTCTACAGTAGCAGTTTTTATATTTACATTTCTCTCTGTTCTCTCCTATATAGATAGATGAATTTGGAACTCTAAATCCAACATGGTTTGCAGTAGCTCTTTGAAACTTGGCAAAATAAAGGAGTTCTCAGTTTTGTCTCTATGGTTTGTTTCCTTTTAAAGTAGCCCTAGGCACAGACTGTGGAAAGCACTTTCATTGAGATGGGTTCCCAAGCTTCTAAGAAATAACGAGTTTCCGAAATATCAGCAAATATTTTTTCACCCAATCTTGATGATACTTGGTGGTAATGATCAGTACACAAATCCCACTTGGCTCACCAAACTTTGTTCTTCTAGGTTGAAGCGTTCGTCTACAGTAGCAGTTTTTATATTTAGATTTCACTCTGTTCTCTCCTATATAGATAGATGAATTTGGAACTCTAAATCCAACATGGTTTGCAGTAGCTCTTTGAAACTTGACAAAATAAAGGAGTTCTCAGATTTGTCTCTATGGTTTGTTTCCTCATCAAGTAGCCCTAGGCACAGACTGTGGAGATAGCACTTTCATTGAGAGGGGTTCCCAAGCATCTAAGAAATAACAAGTTTCCGAAATACCAGCAAATATTTTTTCACCCAATCTTGATGACACTTGGTGGTCATGATCAGTACACAAATCCCACTTGGCTCACCAAATTTTGTTCGTCTAGGTTGAAGCGTTCATCTACAGTAGCAGTTTTTATATTTAGGGTTCCCTCTGTTCTCTCCTATATAGAAAGATGAATTTGGAACTCTAAATCCAACATGGTTTGTAGTAGCTCTTTGAAACTTGACAAAATAAAGGAGTTCTCAGTTTTGTCTCTATGGTTTGTTTCCTCGTAAAGAAGCCCTAGGCACAGACTGTGGAGAGCACTTTCATTGAGATGGGTTACCAAGCTTCTAAGAAATAACGAGTTTCCGAAATACCAGCAAATATTTTTTCACACAATCTTGTTGTTACTTGGTGGTAATGATCAGTATACAAATCCCACTTGGCTCACCAAATTTAGTTCTTCTAGGTTGAAGCGTTCGTCTACAGTAGCAGTTTTTATATTTAGATTTCCCTCTGTTCTCTCCTATATAGATAGATGAATTTGGAACTCTAAATCCAACATGGTTTGTAGTAGCTCTTTGAAACTTGACAAAATAAAGGAGTTCTCAGATTTGTCTCTATGGTTTGTTTCCTCTTCAAGTAGCCCTAGGCACAGACTGTGGAAAAGCACTTTCATTGAGAGGGGTTGCCAAGCTTCTAAGAAATAAAGAGTTTCCGAAATACCGGCAAATATTTTTTCAAACAATCTTGATGATACTTGGTGGTAATGATCAGTACACAAATCCCACTTGGCTCACCAAATTTTGTTCTTTTAGGTTGAAGCGTTCGTCTACAGTAGCAGTTTTTATTTTTAGGTTTCCCTCTGTTCTGTCCTATATACATAGATGAATTTGGAACTCTAAATCCAACATGGTTTGTAGTAGCTCTTTGAAACTTGACAAAATAAAGGAGTTCTCAGTTTTGTCTCTATGGTTTGTTTCCTCTTCAAGTAGCCCTAGGCACAGACTGTGGAAAGCACTTTCATTGAGATGGGTTGCCAAGCTTCTAAGAAATAACTAGTTTCCGAAATACCAGCAAATATTTTTTCACCCAATCTTGATGATATTTAGTGCTAATGATCAGTACACAAATCCCACTTGGCTCACCAAATTTTGTTCTTCTAGGTTGAAGCGTTCGTCTACAGTAGCAGTTTTTATATTTAGGTTTCCCTCTGTTCTCTCCTATATAGATAGATGAATTTGGAACTCTAAATCCAACATGGTTTGTAGTAGCTCTTTGAAACTTTAAAAAATAAAGGAGTTCTCAGATTTGCCTCTATGGTTTGTTTCCTCTTCAAGTAGCCCTGGGCAGAGACTGTGGAATAGCACTTTCATTGAAGGGGTTGCCAAGCTTCTAAGCAATAACGAGTTTCCGAAATACTAGCAAATATTTTTTCACCCAATCTTGATGATACTTGGTGGTAATGATCAGTACACAAATCCCACTGGGCTTACCAAATTTTGTTACAAATTTTGTTTTTCTAGGTTGAAGCGTTCGTCGACAGTAGCAGTTTTTATATTTAGGTTTCCCTCTGTTCTCTCCGTATATAGAAAGATGAATTTGGAACTCTAAATCCAACATGGTTTGTAGTAGCTCTTTGAAACTTGACAAAATAAAGGAGTTCTCAGTTTTGTCGCTATGGTTTGTTTCCTCTTCAAGTAGCCCCAGGCACAGACTGTGGAAAGCACTTTAATTGAGAGGGTTCCCAAGCTTCTAACAAATAACGAGTTTCCGAAATACCAGCAAATATTTTTTTCAACCAATCTTGATGATACTTGGTGGTAATGATCAGTACACAAATCCCACTTGGCTCACCAAATTTTGTTCTTCTAGGTTGAAGCGTTCGTCTACAGTAGCAGTTTTTATATTTCGGTTTCCCTCTGTTCTCTCCTATATAGATAGATGAATTTGGAACTCTAAATCCAACATGGATTGTAGTAGCTCTTTGAAACTTGACAAAATAAAGGAGTTTTCAGTTTTGTCTCTATGGTTTGTTTCCTCTTCAAGTAGCCCTAGGCACAGACTGTGGAAAAGCACTTTCATTGAGAGGGGTTGCCAAGCTTCTAAGAAATAACGAGTTTCCGAAATACCAGCAAATATTTTTTCACCCAATCTTGATGATACTTGGTGGTAATGATCAGTACACAAATCCCACTTGGCTCACCAAATTTGTTCTTCTATATTGAAGCGTTCGTCTACAGTAGCAGTTTTTATATTTAGGTTTCCCTCTATTCTCTCCTATATAGATAGATGAATTTGGAACTCTAAATCCAACATGGTTTGTAGTAGCTCTTTGAAACTTGACAAAATAAAGAGGTCTCAGTTTTGTCTCTATGGTTTGTTTCCTCTTCAAGTAGCCCTAGACACAGACTGTGGAAAAGCACTTTCATTGAGAGGGGTTCCAAGCTTCTAAGAAATAACGAGTTTCAGAAATACCAGCAAATATTTTTCACCCAATCTTGATGATACTTGGTGGTAAGGATCAGTACACAAATCCCACTTGGCTCACCAAATTTTGTTCTTCTAGGTTGAAGCGTTCGTCTACAGTAGCAGTTTTTATATTTAGGTTTCCCTCTGTTCTCTCCGATATAGATAGATGAATTTGGAACTCTAAATCCAACATGGTTTGTAGTAGCTCTTTGAAACTTGGCAAAATAAAGGAGTTCTCAGTTTTGTCTCTATGGTTTGTTTCCTTTTAAAGTAGCCCTAGGCACAGACTGTGGAAAGCACTTTCATTGAGATGGGTTGTCAAACTTCTAAGAAATAACGAGTTTCCGAAATATCAGCAAATATTTTTTCACCCAATCTTGATGATACTTGGTGGTAATGATCAGTACACAAATCCCACTTGGCTCACCAAATTTTGTTCTTCTAGGTTGAAGCGTTCGTCTACAGTAGCAGTTTTTATATTTAGATTTCTCTCTGTTCTCTCCTATATAGATAGATGAATTTGGAACTCTAAATCCAACATGGTTTGCAGTAGCTCTTTGAAACTTGACAAAATAAAGGAGTTCTCAGATTTGTCTCTATGGTTTGTTTCCTCATCAAGTAGCCCTAGGCACAGACTGTGGAAATAGCACTTTCATTGAGAGGGGTTCCCAAGCATCTAAGAAATAACAAGTTTCCGAAATACCAGCAAATATTTTTTCACCCAATCTTGATGACACTTGGTGGTCATGATCAGTACACAAATCCCACTTGGCTCACCAAATTTTGTTCGTCTAGGTTGAAGCGTTCATCTACAGTAGCAGTTTTTATATTTAGGGTTCCCTCTGTTCTCTCCTATATAGAAAGATGAATTTGGAACTCTAAATCCAACATGGTTTGTAGTAGCTCTTTGAAACTTGACAAAATAAAGGAGTTCTCAGTTTTGTCTCTATGGTTTGTTTCCTCGTAAAGAAGCCTTAGGCACAGACTGTGGAGAGCACTTTCATTGAGATGGGTTACCAAGCTTCTAAGAAATAACGAGTTTCCGAAATACCAGCAAATATTTTTTCACACAATCTTGTTGTTACTTGGTGGTAATGATCAGTATACAAATCCCACTTGGCTCACCAAATTTTGGTCTTCTAGGTTGAAGAGTTCGTCTACAGTAGCAGTTTTTATATTTACATTTCTCTCTGTTCTCTCCTATATAGATAGATGAATTTGGAACTCTAAATCCAACATGGTTTGTAGTACCTCTTTGAAACTTGACAAAATAAAGGAGTTCTAAGATTTGTCTAGATGGTTTGTTTCCTCTTCAAGTAGCCCTAGACACAGACTGTTCAAAAGCACTTTCATTGAGAGGGGTTCCCAAGCTTCTAAGAAATAACGAGTTTCCGAAATACCAGCAAATATTTTTTCACCCAATCTTGATGATACTTGGTGGTAATGATCAGTACACAAATCCCACTTGGCTCACCAAATTTTGTTCTTCTAGGTTGAAGCGTTCGTCTACAGTCGCAGTTTTTATATTTAGGTTTCACTCTGTTCTCTCATATATAGATAGATGAATTTGGAACTCTAAATCCAACATGGTTTGTAGTAGCTCTTTGAAACTTGACAAAATAAAGGAGTTCTCAGATTTGTCTCTATGGTTTGTTTCCTCTTCAAGTAGCCCTAGGCACAGACTGTGGAAAAGCACTTTCATTGAGAGAGGTTGCCAAGCTTCTAAGAAATAACGAGTTTCCGAAATACCAGCAAATATTTTTTCACCCAATCTTGATGATACTTGGTGGTAATGATCTGTACACAAATCCCACTTGGCTCACCAAATTTTGTTCTTCTAGGTTGAAGCGTTCGTCTACAGTAGCAGTTTTTATATTTAGGGTTCCCTCTGTTCTCTCCTATATAGAAATATGAATTTAGAACTCTAAATCCAACATGGTTTGTAGTAGCTCTTTGAAACTTGACAAAATAAAGGAGTTCTCAGTTTTGTCGCTATGGTTTGTTTCCTCTTCAAGTAGCCCCAGGCACAGACTGTGGAAAAGCACTTTCATTGAGAGGGGTTCCCAAGCTTCTAAGAAATAACGAGTTTCCGAAATACCAGCGAATATTTTTTCACCCAATCTTTATGATACTTGTTGCTAATGATCAGTACACAAATCCCACTTGGCTCAACAAATTTTGTTTTTCTAGGTTGAAGCGTTCGTCGACAGTAGCAGTTTTTATATTTAGGTTTCCCTCTGTTCTCTCCTATATAGAAAGATGAATTTGGAACTCTAAATCCAACATGGTTTGTAGTAGCTCTTTGAAACTTGACAAAATAAAGGAGTTCTCAGTTTTGTCGCTATGGTTTGTTTCCTCTTCAAGTAGCCCCAGGCACAGACTGTGGAAAGCACTTTAATTGAGAGGGGTTCCCAAGCTTCTAACAAATAACGAGTTTCCGAAATACCAGCAAATATTTTTTCAACCAATCTTGATGATACTTGGTGGTAATGATCAGTACACAAATCCCACTTGGCTCACCAAATTTTGTTCTTCTAGGTTGAAGCGTTCGTCTACAGTAGCAGTTTTTATATTTCGGTTTCCCTCTGTTCTCTCCTATATAGATAGATGAATTTGGAACTCTAAATCCAACATGGATTGTAGTAGCTCTTTGAAACTTGACAAAATAAAGGAGTTTTCAGTTTTGTCTCTATGGTTTGTTTCCTCTTCAAGTAGCCCTAGGCACAGACTGTGGAAAAGCACTTTCATTGAGAGGGGTTGCCAAGCTTCTAAGAAATAACGAGTTTCCGAAATACCAGCAAATATTTTTTCACCCAATCTTGATGATACTTGGTGGTAATGATCAGTACACAAATCCCACTTGGCTCACCAAATTTTGTTCTTCTATATTGAAGCGTTCGTCTACAGTAGCAGTTTTTATATTTAGGTTTCCCTCTATTCTCTCCTATATAGATAGATGAATTTGGAACTCTAAATCCAACATGGTTTGTAGTAGCTCTTTGAAACTTGACAAAATAAAGAGGTCTCAGTTTTGTCTCTATGGTTTGTTTCCTCTTCAAGTAGCCCTAGACACAGACTGTGGAAAAGCACTTTCATTGAGAGGGGTTCCCAAGCTTCTAAGAAATAACGAGTTTCAGAAATACCAGCAAATATTTTTTCACCCAATCTTGATGATACTTGGTGGTAAGGATCAGTACACAAATCCCACTTGGCTCACCAAATTTTGTTCTTCTAGGTTGAAGCGTTCGTCTACAGTAGCAGTTTTTATATTTAGGTTTCCCTCTGTTCTCTCCGATATAGATAGATGAATTTGGAACTCTAAATCCAACATGGTTTGTAGTAGCTCTTTGAAACTTGGCAAAATAAAGGAGTTCTCAGTTTTGTCTCTATGGTTTGTTTCCTTTTAAAGTAGCCCTAGGCACAGACTGTGGAAAGCACTTTCATTGAGATGGGTTGTCAAACTTCTAAGAAATAACGAGTTTCCGAAATATCAGCAAATATTTTTTCACCCAATCTTGATGATACTTGGTGGTAATGATCAGTACACAAATCCCACTTGGCTCACCAAATTTTGTTCTTCTAGGTTGAAGCGTTCGTCTACCGTAGCAGTTTTTATATTTAGATTTCTCTCTGTTCTCTCCTATATAGATAGATGAATTTGGAACTCTAAATCCAACATGGTTTGCAGTAGCTCTTTGAAACTTGACAAAATGAAGGAGTTCTCAGTTTTGTCGCTATGGTTTGTTTCCTCTTCAAGTAGCCCCAGGCACAGACTGTGGAAAAGCACTTACATTGAGAGGGGTTCCCAAGCTTCTAAGAAATAACGAGTTTCCGAAATACCACGAATATTTTTTCACCCAATCTTGATGATACTTGTTGCTATTGATCAGTACACAAATCCCACTTGGCTCACCAAATTTTGTTCTTCTAGGTTGAAGCGTTCGTCTACAGTAGCAGTTTTTATATTTAGTTTTCCCTCTGTTCTCTCCTATATAGAAAGATGAATTTGGAACTCTAAATCCAACATGGTTTGTAGTAGCTCTTTGAAACTTGACAAAATAAAGGAATTCTCAGTTTTGTCGCTATGGTTTGTTTCCTCTTCAAGTAGCCCCAGGCACAGACTGTGGAAAGCACTTTCATTGAGATGGGTAGCCAAGCTTCTAAGAAATAACGAGTTTCCGAAATACCAGCAAATATTTTTTCACTCAATCTTGATGATACTTGGTGGTTATGATCAGTACACAAATCCCACTTGGCTCACCAAATTTTGTTCTTCTAGGTTGAAGCTTTCGTCTACAGTAGCAGTTTTTATATTTAGGTTTCACTCTGTTCTCTCATATATAGATAGATGAATTTGGAACTCTAAATCCAGCATGGTTTGTAGTAGCTCTTTGAAACTTGACAAAATAAAGGAGGTCTCAGATTTTCTCTATGGTTTGTTTCCTCTTCAAGTAGCCCTAGGCACAGACTGTGGAAAAGCACTTTCATTGAGAGGGGTTGCCAAGCTTCTAAGAAATAACGAGTTTCCGAAATACCAGCAAATATTTTTTCACCCAATCTTGATGATACTTGGTGGTAATGATCAGTACACAAATCCCACTTGGCTCACTAAATTTTGTTCTTCTAGGTTGAAGCGTTCGTCTACAGTAGCAGTTTTTATATTTAGGTTTCACTCTGTTCTCTCATATGTAGATAGAGGAATTTTTAACTCTGAATCCAACATGGTTTGTAGTAGCTCTTTGAAACTTGACAAAATAAAGGAGTTCTCAGATTTGTCTCTATGGTTTGTTTCCTCTTCAAGTAGCCCTAGGCACAGACTGTGGAAAAGCACTTTCATTGAGAGGGGTTCCCAAGCTTCTAAGAAATAACGAGTTTCCGAAATACCAGCGAATATTTTTTCACCCAATCTTTATGATACTTGTTGCTAATGATCAGTACACAAATCCCACTTGGCTCAACAAATTTTGTTTTTCTAGGTTGAAGCGTTCGTCGACAGTAGCAGTTTTTATATTTAGGTTTCCCTCTGTTCTCTCCTATATAGAAAGATGAATTTGGAACTCTAAATCCAACATGGTTTGTAGTAGCTCTTTGAAACTTGACAAAATAAAGGAGTTCTCAGTTTTGTCGCTATGGTTTGTTTCCTCTTCAAGTAGCCCCAGGCACAGACTGTGGAAAGCACTTTAATTGAGAGGGGTTCCCAAGCTTCTAAGAAATAACGAGTTTCCGAAATACCAGCAAATATTTTTTCAACCAATCTTGATGATACTTGGTGGTAATGATCAGTACACAAATCCCACTTGGCTCACCAAATTTTGTTCTTCTAGGTTGAAGCGTTCGTCTACAGTAGCAGTTTTTATATTTAGGTTTCCCTCTGTTCTCTCCTATATAGATAGATGAATTTGGAACTCTAAATCCAACATGGATTGTAGTAGCTCTTTGAAACTTGACAAAATAAAGGAGTTTTCAGTTTTGTCTCTATGGTTTGTTTCCTCTTCAAGTAGCCCTAGGCACAGACTGTGGAAAAGCACTTTCATTGAGAGGGGTTGCCAAGCTTCTAAGAAATAACGAGTTTCCGAAATACCAGCAAATATTTTTTCACCCAATCTTGATGATACTTGGTGGTAATGATCAGTACACAAATCCCACTTGGCTCACCAAATTTTGTTCTTCTATATTGAAGCGTTCGTCTACAGTAGCAGTTTTTATATTTAGGTTTCCCTCTATTCTCTCCTATATAGATAGATGAATTTGGAACTCTAAATCCAACATGGTTTGTAGTAGCTCTTTGAAACTTGACAAAATAAAGAGGTCTCAGTTTTGTCTCTATGGTTTGTTTCCTCTTCAAGTAGCCCTAGACACAGACTGTGGAAAAGCACTTTCATTGAGAGGGGTTCCCAAGCTTCTAAGAAATAACGAGTTTCAGAAATACCAGCAAATATTTTTTCACCCAATCTTGATGATACTTGGTGGTAAGGATCAGTACACAAATCCCACTTGGCTCACCAAATTTTGTTCTTCTAGGTTGAAGCGTTCGTCTACAGTAGCAGTTTTTATATTTAGGTTTCCCTCTGTTCTCTCCGATATAGATAGATGAATTTGGAACTCTAAATCCAACATGGTTTGTAGTAGCTCTTTGAAACTTTGCAAAATAAAGGAGTTCTCAGTTTTGTCTCTATGGTTTGTTTCCTTTTAAAGTAGCCCTAGGCACAGACTGTGGAAAGCACTTTCATTGAGATGGGTTGTCAAACTTCTAAGAAATAACGAGTTTCCGAAATATCAGCAAATATTTTTTCACCCAATCTTGATGATACTTGGTGGTAATGATCAGTACACAAATCCCACTTGGCTCACCAAATTTTGTTCTTCTAGGTTGAAGCGTTCGTCTACAGTAGCAGTTTTTATATTTAGATTTCTCTCTGTTCTCTCCTATATAGATAGATGAATTTGGAACTCTAAATCCAACATGGTTTGCAGTAGCTCTTTGAAACTTGACAAAATGAAGGAGTTCTCAGTTTTGTCGCTATGGTTTGTTTCCTCTTCAAGTAGCCCCAGGCACAGACTGTGGAAAAGCACTTACATTGAGAGGGGTTCCCAAGCTTCTAAGAAATAACGAGTTTCCGAAATACCACGAATATTTTTTCACCCAATCTTGATGATACTTGTTGCTATTGATCAGTACACAAATCCCACTTGGCTCACCAAATTTTGTTCTTCTAGGTTGAAGCGTTCGTCTACAGTAGCAGTTTTTATATTTAGTTTTCCCTCTGTTCTCTCCTATATAGAAAGATGAATTTGGAACTCTAAATCCAACATGGTTTGTAGTAGCTCTTTGAAACTTGACAAAATAAAGGAATTCTCAGTTTTGTCGCTATGGTTTGTTTCCTCTTCAAGTAGCCCCAGGCACAGACTGTGGAAAGCACTTTCATTGAGATGGGTAGCCAAGCTTCTAAGAAATAACGAGTTTCCGAAATACCAGCAAATATTTTTTCACCCAATCTTGATGATACTTGGTGGTTATGATCAGTACACAAATCCCACTTGGCTCACCAAATTTTGTTCTTCTAGGTTGAAGCTTTCGTCTACAGTAGCAGTTTTTATATTTAGGTTTCACTCTGTTCTCTCATATATAGATAGATGAATTTGGAACTCTAAATCCAGCATGGTTTGTAGTAGCTCTTTGAAACTTGACAAAATAAAGGAGGTCTCAGATTTTCTCTATGGTTTGTTTCCTCTTCAAGTAGCCCTAGGCACAGACTGTGGAAAAGCACTTTCATTGAGAGGGGTTGCCAAGCTTCTAAGAAATAACGAGTTTCCGAAATACCAGCAAATATTTTTTCACCCAATCTTGATGATACTTGGTGGTAATGATCAGTACACAAATCCCACTTGGCTCACTAAATTTTGTTCTTCTAGGTTGAAGCGTTCGTCTACAGTAGCAGTTTTTATATTTAGGTTTCACTCTGTTCTCTCATATGTAGATAGAGGAATTTTTAACTCTGAATCCAACATGGTTTGTAGTAGCTCTTTGAAACTTGACAAAATAAAGGAGTTCTCAGATTTGTCTCTATGGTTTGTTTCCTCTTCAAGTAGCCCTAGGCACAGACTGTGGAAAAGCACTTTCATTGAGAGGGGTTGCCAAGCTTCTAAGAAATAACGAGTTTCCGAAATACCAGCAAATATTTTTTCACCCAATCTTGATGATACTTTGTGGTAATGATCAGTACACAAATCCCACTTGGCTCACCAAATTTTGTTCTTCTAGGTTGAATTGTTCGTCTACAGTAGCAGTTTTTATATTTAGGTTTCCCTCTGTTCTCTCCTATATAGATAGATGAATTTGGAACTCTAAATCCAACATGGTTTGTAGTAGCTCTTTGAAACTTGACAAAATAAAGGAGTTCTCAGTTTTGTCTCTATGGTTTGTTTCCTCTTAATGTAGCCCTAGGCACAGACTGTGGAAAGCACTTTCATTGAGATGCGTTGCCAAGCTTCTAAGAAATAACGAGTTTTCGAAATACCAGCAAATATTTTTTCACACAATCTTGTTGATACTTGGGGGTAATGATCAGTACACAAATCCCACTTGACTCACCAAATTTTGGTCTTCTAGGTTGAAGCGTTCGTCTACAGTAGCAGTTTTATATTTAGATTTCTCTCTGTTCTCTCCTATATAGATAGATGAATTTGGAACTCTAAATCCAACATGGTTTGCAGTAGCTCTTTGAAACTTGACAAAAAAAAGGAGTTCTCAGATTTGTCTCTATGGTTTGTTTCCTCATCAAGTAGCCCTAGGCACAGACTGTGGAAAAGCACTTTCATTGAGAGGGGTTCCCAAGTTTCTAGGAAATAACGAGTTTCCGAAATACCAGCAAATATTTTTTCACCCAATCTTGATGATACATGTTGGTCATGATCAGTACACAAATCCCATTTGGCTCACCAAATTTTGTTCTTCTAGGTTGAAGCGTTCATCTACAGTAGCAGTTTTTATATTTAGGGTTCCCTCTGTTCTCTCCTATATAGAAATATGAATTTGGAACTCTAAATCCAACATGGTTTGTAGTAGCTCTTTGAAACTTTACAAAATAAAGGAGTTCTCAGTTTTGTCGCTATGGTTTGTTTCCTCTTCAAGTAGCCCCAGGCACAGACTGTGGAAAAGCACTTTCATTGAGAGGGGTTCCCAAGCTTCTAAGAAATAACGAGTTTCCGAAATACCAGCGAATATTTTTTCACCCAATCGTTATGATACTTGTTGCTAATGATCAGTACACAAATCCCACTTGGCTCACCAAATTTTGTTCTTCTAGGTTGAAGCGTTCGTCTACAGTAGCAGTTTTTATATTTAGGTTTCCCTCTGTTCTCTCATATATAGATAGATGAATTTGGAACTCTAAATCCAACATGGTTTGTAGTAGCTCTTTGAAACTTGACAAAATAAAGGAATTCTCAGTTTTATCTCTATGGTTTGTTTCCTCTTTAAGTAGCCCTAGGCAGAGACTCGGGAAAAGCACTTTCATTTAAAGGGGTTGCCATGCTTCCTCGAAATAACGAGTTTCCGAAATACCAGCAAATATTTTTTCACACAATCTTGTTGATACTTGGTGGTAATGATCAGTACACAAATCCCACTTGGCTCACCAAATTTCGTTCCTCTAGGTTGAAGCGTTCGTCTACAGTAGCAGTTTTTATATTTTGGTTTCTCTCTGTTCTCTCCTATATAGATAGATGAATCTGGAACTCTAAATCCAACATGGTTTGTAGTAGCTCCTTGAAACTTGACAAAATAAAGAGGTCTCAGTTTTGTCTCTATGGTTTGTTTACTCTTCAAGTAGCCATAGGCACAGACTGTGGAAAAGCACTTTCATTGAGAGGGGTTGCCAAGCTTCTAAGAAATAACGAGTTTCCGAAATACCAGCAAATATTTTTTCACACAAACTTGTTGATACTTGGTGGTAATGATCAGTATAAAAATCCCACTTATCTCACCAAATTTTGGTCTTCTAGGTTGAAGCGTTCGTCTACAGTAGCAGTTTTTATATTTAGGTTTCTCTCTGTTCTCTCCTATATAGATAGATGAATTTGGAACTCTAAATCCAACATGGTTTGTAGTAGCTCTTTGAAACTTGACAAAATAAAGGAGTTCTCCGTTTTGTCTCTATGGTTTGTTTCCTCTTAAAGAAGCCCTAGGCACAGACTGTGGAGAGCACTTTCATTGAGATGGGTTGCCAAGCTTCTAAGAAATAACGAGTTTCCGAAATACCAGCAAATATTTTTTCACACAAACTTGTTGATACTTGGTGGTAATGATCAGTATAAAAATCCCACTTATCTCACCAAATTTTGGTCTTCTAGGTTGAAGCGTTCGTCTACAGTAGCAGTTTTTATATTTAGTTTTCCCTCTTTTCTCTCCTATATAGAAAGATGAATTTGGAACTCTAAATCCAACATGGTTTGTAGTAGCTCTTTGAAACTTGACAAAATAAAGGAATTCTCAGTTTTGTCGCTATGGTTTGTTTCCTCTTCAAGTAGCCCCAGGCACAGACTGTGGAAAGCACTTTCATTGAGATGGGTAGCCAAGCTTCTAAGAAATAACGAGTTTCCGAAATACCAGCAAATATTTTTTCACCCAATCTTGATGATACTTGGTGGTTATGATCAGTACACAAATCCCACTTGGCTCACCAAATTTTGTTCTTCTAGGTTGAAGCTTTCGTCTACAGTAGCAGTTTTTATATTTAGGTTTCACTCTGTTCTCTCATATATAGATAGATGAATTTGGAACTCTAAATCCAGCATGGTTTGTAGTAGCTCTTTGAAACTTGACAAAATAAAGGAGTTCTCAGATTTTCTCTATGGTTTGTTTCCTCTTCAAGTAGCCCTAGGCACAGACTGTGGAAAAGCACTTTCATTGAGAGGGGTTGCCAAGCTTCTAAGAAATAACGAGTTTCCGAAATATCAGCAAATATTTTTTCACCCAATCTTGATGATACTTTGTGGTAATGATCAGTACACAAATCCCACTTGGCTCACCAAATTTTGTTCTTCTAGGTTGAATTGTTCGTCTACAGTAGCAGTTTTTATATTTAGGTTTCCCTCTGTTCTCTCCTATATAGATAGATGAATTTGGAACTCTAAATCCAACATGGTTTGTAGTAGCTCTTTGAAACTTGACAAAATAAAGGAGTTCTCAGTTTTGTCTCTATGGTTTGTTTCCTCTTAATGTAGCCCTAGGCACAGACTGTGGAAAGCACTTTCATTGAGATGCGTTGCCAAGCTTCTAAGAAATAACGAGTTTTCGAAATACCAGCAAATATTTTTTCACACAATCTTGTTGATACTTGGGGGTAATGATCAGTACACAAATCCCACTTGACTCACCAAATTTTGGTCTTCTAGGTTGAAGCGTTCGTCTACAGTAGCAGTTTTATATTTAGATTTCTCTCTGTTCTCTCCTATATAGATAGATGAATTTGGAACTCTAAATCCAACATGGTTTGCAGTAGCTCTTTGAAACTTGACAAAAAAAAGGAGTTCTCAGATTTGTCTCTATGGTTTGTTTCCTCATCAAGTAGCCCTAGGCACAGACTGTGGAAAAGCACTTTCATTGAGAGGGGTTCCCAAGTTTCTAGGAAATAACGAGTTTCCGAAATACCAGCAAATATTTTTTCACCCAATCTTGATGATACATGTTGGTCATGATCAGTACACAAATCCCATTTGGCTCACCAAATTTTGTTCTTCTAGGTTGAAGCGTTCATCTACAGTAGCAGTTTTTATATTTAGGGTTCCCTCTGTTCTCTCCTATATAGAAATATGAATTTGGAACTCTAAATCCAACATGGTTTGTAGTAGCTCTTTGAAACTTTACAAAATAAAGGAGTTCTCAGTTTTGTCGCTATGGTTTGTTTCCTCTTCAAGTAGCCCCAGGCACAGACTGTGGAAAAGCACTTTCATTGAGAGGGGTTCCCAAGCTTCTAAGAAATAACGAGTTTCCGAAATACCAGCGAATATTTTTTCACCCAATCGTTATGATACTTGTTGCTAATGATCAGTACACAAATCCCACTTGGCTCACCAAATTTTGTTCTTCTAGGTTGAAGCGTTCGTCTACAGTAGCAGTTTTTATATTTAGGTTTCCCTCTGTTCTCTCATATATAGATAGATGAATTTGGAACTCTAAATCCAACATGGTTTGTAGTAGCTCTTTGAAACTTGACAAAATAAAGGAATTCTCAGTTTTATCTCTATGGTTTGTTTCCTCTTTAAGTAGCCCTAGGCAGAGACTCGGGAAAAGCACTTTCATTTAAAGGGGTTGCCATGCTTCCTCGAAATAACGAGTTTCCGAAATACCAGCAAATATTTTTTCACACAATCTTGTTGATACTTGGTGGTAATGATCAGTACACAAATCCCACTTGGCTCACCAAATTTCGTTCCTCTAGGTTGAAGCGTTCGTCTACAGTAGCAGTTTTTATATTTTGGTTTCTCTCTGTTCTCTCCTATATAGATAGATGAATCTGGAACTCTAAATCCAACATGGTTTGTAGTAGCTCCTTGAAACTTGACAAAATAAAGAGGTCTCAGTTTTGTCTCTATGGTTTGTTTACTCTTCAAGTAGCCATAGGCACAGACTGTGGAAAAGCACTTTCATTGAGAGGGGTTGCCAAGCTTCTAAGAAATAACGAGTTTCCGAAATACCAGCAAATATTTTTTCACACAAACTTGTTGATACTTGGTGGTAATGATCAGTATAAAAATCCCACTTATCTCACCAAATTTTGGTCTTCTAGGTTGAAGCGTTCGTCTACAGTAGCAGTTTTTATATTTAGGTTTCTCTCTGTTCTCTCCTATATAGATAGATGAATTTGGAACTCTAAATCCAACATGGTTTGTAGTAGCTCTTTGAAACTTGACAAAATAAAGGAGTTCTCCGTTTTGTCTCTATGGTTTGTTTCCTCTTAAAGAAGCCCTAGGCACAGACTGTGGAGAGCACTTTCATTGAGATGGGTTGCCAAGCTTCTAAGAAATAACGAGTTTCCGAAATACCAGCAAATATTTTTTCACACAAACTTGTTGATACTTGGTGGTAATGATCAGTATAAAAATCCCACTTATCTCACCAAATTTTGGTCTTCTAGGTTGAAGCGTTCGTCTACAGTAGCAGTTTTTATATTTAGTTTTCCCTCTGTTCTCTCCTATATAGAAAGATGAATTTGGAACTCTAAATCCAACATGGTTTGTAGTAGCTCTTTGAAACTTGACAAAATAAAGGAATTCTCAGTTTTGTCGCTATGGTTTGTTTCCTCTTCAAGTAGCCCCAGGCACAGACTGTGGAAAGCACTTTCATTGAGATGGGTAGCCAAGCTTCTAAGAAATAACGAGTTTCCGAAATACCAGCAAATATTTTTTCACCCAATCTTGATGATACTTGGTGGTTATGATCAGTACACAAATCCCACTTGGCTCACCAAATTTTGTTCTTCTAGGTTGAAGCTTTCGTCTACAGTAGCAGTTTTTATATTTAGGTTTCACTCTGTTCTCTCATATATAGATAGATGAATTTGGAACTCTAAATCCAGCATGGTTTGTAGTAGCTCTTTGAAACTTGACAAAATAAAGGAGGTCTCAGATTTTCTCTATGGTTTGTTTCCTCTTCAAGTAGCCCTAGGCACAGACTGTGGAAAAGCACTTTCATTGAGAGGGGTTGCCAAGCTTCTAAGAAATAACGAGTTTCCGAAATACCAGCAAATATTTTTTCACCCAATCTTGATGATACTTGGTGGTAATGATCAGTACACAAATCCCACTTGGCTCACTAAATTTTGTTCTTCTAGGTTGAAGCGTTCGTCTACAGTAGCAGTTTTTATATTTAGGTTTCACTCTGTTCTCTCATATGTAGATAGAGGAATTTTTAACTCTGAATCCAACATGGTTTGTAGTAGCTCTTTGAAACTTGACAAAATAAAGGAGTTCTCAGATTTGTCTCTATGGTTTGTTTCCTCTTCAAGTAGCCCTAGGCACAGACTGTGGAAAAGCACTTTCATTGAGAGGGGTTGCCAAGCTTCTAAGAAATAACGAGTTTCCGAAATACCAGCAAATATTTTTTCACCCAATCTTGATGATACTTTGTGGTAATGATCAGTACACAAATCCCACTTGGCTCACCAAATTTTGTTCTTCTAGGTTGAATTGTTCGTCTACAGTAGCAGTTTTTATATTTAGGTTTCCCTCTGTTCTCTCCTATATAGATAGATGAATTTGGAACTCTAAATCCAACATGGTTTGTAGTAGCTCTTTGAAACTTGACAAAATAAAGGAGTTCTCAGTTTTGTCTCTATGGTTTGTTTCCTCTTAATGTAGCCCTAGGCACAGACTGTGGAAAGCACTTTCATTGAGATGCGTTGCCAAGCTTCTAAGAAATAACGAGTTTTCGAAATACCAGCAAATATTTTTTCACACAATCTTGTTGATACTTGGGGGTAATGATCAGTACACAAATCCCACTTGACTCACCAAATTTTGGTCTTCTAGGTTGAAGCGTTCGTCTACAGTAGCAGTTTTATATTTAGATTTCTCTCTGTTCTCTCCTATATAGATAGATGAATTTGGAACTCTAAATCCAACATGGTTTGCAGTAGCTCTTTGAAACTTGACAAAAAAAAGGAGTTCTCAGATTTGTCTCTATGGTTTGTTTCCTCATCAAGTAGCCCTAGGCACAGACTGTGGAAAAGCACTTTCATTGAGAGGGGTTCCCAAGTTTCTAGGAAATAACGAGTTTCCGAAATACCAGCAAATATTTTTTCACCCAATCTTGATGATACATGTTGGTCATGATCAGTACACAAATCCCATTTGGCTCACCAAATTTTGTTCTTCTAGGTTGAAGCGTTCATCTACAGTAGCAGTTTTTATATTTAGGGTTCCCTCTGTTCTCTCCTATATAGAAATATGAATTTGGAACTCTAAATCCAACATGGTTTGTAGTAGCTCTTTGAAACTTTACAAAATAAAGGAGTTCTCAGTTTTGTCGCTATGGTTTGTTTCCTCTTCAAGTAGCCCCAGGCACAGACTGTGGAAAAGCACTTTCATTGAGAGGGGTTCCCAAGCTTCTAAGAAATAACGAGTTTCCGAAATACCAGCGAATATTTTTTCACCCAATCTTTATGATACTTGTTGCTAATGATCAGTACACAAATCCCACTTGGCTCAACAAATTTTGTTTTTCTAGGTTGAAGCGTTCGTCGACAGTAGCAGTTTTTATATTTAGGTTTCCCTCTGTTCTCTCCTATATAGAAAGATGAATTTGGAACTCTAAATCCAACATGGTTTGTAGTAGCTCTTTGAAACTTGACAAAATAAAGGAGTTCTCAGTTTTGTCGCTATGGTTTGTTTCCTCTTCAAGTAGCCCCAGGCACAGACTGTGGAAAGCACTTTAATTGAGAGGGGTTCCCAAGCTTCTAACAAATAACGAGTTTCCGAAATACCAGCAAATATTTTTTCAACCAATCTTGATGATACTTGGTGGTAATGATCAGTACACAAATCCCACTTGGCTCACCAAATTTTGTTCTTCTATATTGAAGCGTTCGTCTACAGTAGCAGTTTTTATATTTAGGTTTCCCTCTGTTCTCTCATATATAGATAGATGAATTTGGAACTCTAAATGCAACATGGTTTGTAGTAGCTCTTTGAAACTTGACAAAATAAAGGAATTCTCAGTTTTATCTCTATGGTTTGTTTCCTCTTTAAGTAGCCCTAGGCAGAGACTCGGGAAAAGCACTTTCATTTAAAGGGGTTGCCATGCTTCCTCGAAATAACGAGTTTCCGAAATACCAGCAAATATTTTTTCACACAATCTTGTTGATACTTGGTGGTAATGATCAGTACACAAATCCCACTTGGCTCACCAAATTTTGTTCCTCTAGGTTGAAGCGTTCGTCTACAGTAGCAGTTTTTATATTTTGGTTTCTCTCTGTTCTCTCCTATATAGATAGATGAATCTGGAACTCTAAATCCAACATGGTTTGTAGTAGCTCCTTGAAACTTGACAAAATAAAGAGGTCTCAGTTTTGTCTCTATGGTTTGTTTACTCTTCAAGTAGCCATAGGCACAGACTGTGGAAAAGCACTTTCATTGAGAGGGGTTGCCAAGCTTCTAAGAAATAACGAGTTTCCGAAATACCAGCAAATATTTTTTCACACAAACTTGTTGATACTTGGTGGTAATGATCAGTATAAAAATCCCACTTATCTCACCAAATTTTGGTCTTCTAGGTTGAAGCGTTCGTCTACAGTAGCAGTTTTTATATTTAGGTTTCTCTCTGTTCTCTCCTATATAGATAGATGAATTTGGAACTCTAAATCCAACATGGTTTGTAGTAGCTCTTTGAAACTTGACAAAATAAAGGAGTTCTCCGTTTTGTCTCTATGGTTTGTTTCCTCTTAAAGAAGCCCTAGGCACAGACTGTGGAGAGCACTTTCATTGAGATGGGTTGCCAAGCTTCTAAGAAATAACGAGTTTCCGAAATACCAGCAAATATTTTTTCACACAAACTTGTTGATACTTGGTGGTAATGATCAGTATAAAAATCCCACTTATCTCACCAAATTTTGGTCTTCTAGGTTGAAGCGTTCGTCTACAGTAGCAGTTTTTATATTTAGGTTTCTCTCTGTTCTCTCCTATATAGATAGATGAATTTGGAACTCTAAATCCAACATGGTTTGTAGTAGCTCTTTGAAACTTGACAAAATAAAGGAGTTCTCAGATTTGTCTCTACGGTTTGTTTCCTCTTTAAGTAGCCCTAGGCACAGACTGTGGAAAAGCACTTTCATTGAGAGGGGTTGCCAAGCTTCTAAAAATAACAAGTTTCCGAAATACCAGCAAATATTTTTTCACACAATCTTGTTGTTACTTGGTGGTAATGATCAGTATACAAATCCCACTTGGCTCACCAAATTTTGGTCTTCTAGGTTGAAGAGTTCGTCTACAGTAGCAGTTTTTATATTTAGGTTTCTCTCTGTTCTCTCCTATATAGATAGATGAATTTGGAACTCTAAATCCAACATGGTTTGTAGTACCTCTTTGAAACTTGACAAAATAAAGGAGTTCTAAGATTTGTCTAGATGGTTTGTTTCCTCTTCAAGTAGCCCTAGACACAGACTGTTCAAAAGCACTTTCATTGAGAGGGGTTCCCAAGCTTCTAAGAAATAACGAGTTTCCGAAATACCAGCAAATATTTTTTCACCCAATCTTGATGATACTTGGTGGTAATGATCAGTACACAAATCCCACTTGGCTCACCAAATTTTGTTCTTCTAGGTTGAAGCGTTCGTCTACAGTCGCAGTTTTTATATTTAGGTTTCACTCTGTTCTCTCATATATAGATAGATGAATTTGGAACTCTAAATCCAACATGGTTTGTAGTAGCTCTTTGAAACTTGACAAAATAAAGGAGTTCTCAGATTTGTCTCTATGGTTTGTTTCCTCTTCAAGTAGCCCTAGCACAGACTGTGGAAAAGCACTTTCATTGAGAGGGGTTGCCAAGCTTCTAAGAAATAACGAGTTTCCGAAATACCAGCAAATATTTTTTCACCCAATCTTGATGATACTTGGTGGTAATGATCTGTACACAAATCCCACTTGGCTCACCAAATTTTGTTCTTCTAGGTTGAAGCGTTCGTCTACAGTAGCAGTTTTTATATTTAGGGTTCCCTCTGTTCTCTCCTATATAGAAATATGAATTTAGAACTCTAAATCCAACATGGTTTGTAGTAGCTCTTTGAAACTTGACAAAATAAAGGAGTTCTCAGTTTTGTCGCTATGGTTTGTTTCCTCTTCAAGTAGCCCCAGGCACAGACTGTGGAAAAGCACTTTCATTGAGAGGGGTTCCCAAGCTTCTAAGAAATAACGAGTTTCCGAAATACCAGCGAATATTTTTTCACCCAATCTTTATGATACTTGTTGCTAATGATCAGTACACAAATCCCACTTGGCTCAACAAATTTTGTTTTTCTAGGTTGAAGCGTTCGTTGACAGTAGCAGTTTTTATATTTAGGTTTCCCTCTGTTCTCTCCTATATAGAAAGATGAATTTGGAACTCTAAATCCAACATGGTTTGTAGTAGCTCTTTGAAACTTGACAAAATAAAGGAGTTCTCAGTTTTGTCGCTATGGTTTGTTTCCTCTTCAAGTAGCCCCAGGCACAGACTGTGGAAAGCACTTTAATTGAGAGGGGTTCCCAAGCTTCTAACAAATAACGAGTTTCCGAAATACCAGCAAATATTTTTTCAACCAATCTTGATGATACTTGGTGGTAATGATCAGTACACAAATCCCACTTGGCTCACCAAATTTTGTTCTTCTAGGTTGAAGCGTTCGTCTACAGTAGCAGTTTTTATATTTAGGTTTCCCTCTGTTCTCTCCTATATAGATAGATGAATTTGGAACTCTAAATCCAACATGGATTGTAGTAGCTCTTTGAAACTTGACAAAATAAAGGAGTTTTCAGTTTTGTCTCTATGGTTTGTTTCCTCTTCAAGTAGCCCTAGGCACAGACTGTGGAAAAGCACTTTCATTGAGAGGGGTTGCCAAGCTTCTAAGAAATAACGAGTTTCCGAAATACCAGCAAATATTTTTTCACCCAATCTTGATGATACTTGGTGGTAATGATCAGTACACAAATCCCACTTGGCTTACCAAATTTTGTTCTTCTATATTGAAGCGTTCGTCTACAGTAGCAGTTTTTATATTTAGGTTTCCCTCTATTCTCTCCTATATAGATAGATGAATTTGGAACTCTAAATCCAACATGGTTTGTAGTAGCTCTTTGAAACTTGACAAAATAAAGAGGTCTCAGTTTTGTCTCTATGGTTTGTTTCCTCTTCAAGTAGCCCTAGACACAGACTGTGGAAAAGCACTTTCATTGAGAGGGGTTCCCAAGCTTCTAAGAAATAACGAGTTTCAGAAATACCAGCAAATATTTTTTCACCCAATCTTGATGATACTTGGTGGTAAGGATCAGTACACAAATCCCACTTGGCTCACCAAATTTTGTTCTTCTAGGTTGAAGCGTTCGTCTACAGTAGCAGTTTTTATATTTAGATTTCTCTCTGTTCTCTCCTATATAGATAGATGAATTTGGAACTCTAAATCCAACATGGTTTGCAGTAGCTCTTTGAAACTTGACAAAATGAAGGAGTTCTCAGTTTTGTCGCTATGGTTTGTTTCCTCTTCAAGTAGCCCCAGGCACAGACTGTGGAAAAGCACTTACATTGAGAGGGGTTCCCAAGCTTCTAAGAAATAACGAGTTTCCGAAATACCACGAATATTTTTTCACCCAATCTTGATGATACTTGTTGCTAATGATCAGTACACAAATCCCACTTGGCTCACCAAATTTTGTTCTTCTAGGTTGAAGCGTTCGTCTACAGTAGCAGTTTTTATATTTAGTTTTCAATCTGTTCTCTCCTATATAGAAAGATGAATTTGGAACTCTAAATCCAACATGGTTTGTAGTAGCTCTTTGAAACTTGACAAAATAAAGGAATTCTCAGTTTTGTCGCTATGGTTTGTTTCCTCTTCAAGTAGCCCCAGGCACAGACTGTGGAAAGCACTTTCATTGAGATGGGTAGCCAAGCTTCTAAGAAATAACGAGTTTCCGAAATACCAGCAAATATTTTTTCACCCAATCTTGATGATACTTGGTGGTTATGATCAGTACACAAATCCCACTTGGCTCACCAAATTTTGTTCTTCTAGGTTGAAGCGTTCGTCTACAGTAGCAGTTTTTATATTTAGGTTTCACTCTGTTCTCTCATATATAGATAGATGAATTTGGAACTCTAAATCCAGCATGGTTTGTAGTAGCTCTTTGAAACTTGACAAAATAAAGGAGGTCTCAGATTTTCTCTATGGTTTGTTTCCTCTTCAAGTAGCCCTAGGCACAGACTGTGGAAAAGCACTTTCATTGAGAGGGGTTGCCAAGCTTCTAAGAAATAACGAGTTTCCGAAATACCAGCAAATATTTTTTCACCCAATCTTGATGATACTTGGTGGTAATGATCAGTACACAAATCCCACTTGGCTCACTAAATTTTGTTCTTCTAGGTTGAAGCGTTCGTCTACAGTAGCAGTTTTTATATTTAGGTTTCACTCTGTTCTCTCATATGTAGATAGAGGAATTTTTAACTCTGAATCCAACATGGTTTGTAGTAGCTCTTTGAAACTTGACAAAATAAAGGAGTTCTCAGATTTGTCTCTATGGTTTGTTTCCTCTTCAAGTAGCCCTAGGCACAGACTGTGGAAAAGCACTTTCATTGAGAGGGGTTGCCAAGCTTCTAAGAAATAACGAGTTTCCGAAATACCAGCAAATATTTTTTCACCCAATCTTGATGATACTTTGTGGTAATGATCAGTACACAAATCCCACTTGGCTCACCAAATTTTGTTCTTCTAGGTTGAATTGTTCTTCTACAGTAGCAGTTTTTATATTTAGGTTTCCCTCTGTTCTCTCCTATATAGATAGATGAATTTGGAACTCTAAATCCAACATGGTTTGTAGTAGCTCTTTGAAACTTGACAAAATAAAGGAGTTCTCAGTTTTGTCTCTATGGTTTGTTTCCTCTTAATGTAGCCCTAGGCACAGACTGTGGAAAGCACTTTCATTGAGATGCGTTGCCAAGCTTCCACGAAATAACGAGTTTCCGAAATACCAGCAAATATTTTTTCACACAATCTTGTTGATACTTGGTGGTAATGATCAGTACACAAATCCCACTTGGCTCACCAAATTTTGTTCCTCTAGGTTGAAGCGTTCGTCTACAGTAGCAGTTTTTATATTTTGGTTTCTCTCTGTTCTCTCCTATATAGATAGATGAATCTGGAACTCTAAATCCAACATGGTTTGTAGTAGCTCCTTGAAACTTGACAAAATAAAGAGGTCTCAGTTTTGTCTCTATGGTTTGTTTACTCTTCAAGTAGCCATAGGCACAGACTGTGGAAAAGCACTTTCATTGAGAGGGGTTGCCAAGCTTCTAAGAAATAACGAGTTTCCGAAATACCAGCAAATATTTTTTCACCCAATCTTGATGATACTTGGTGGTCATAATCAGTACACAAATCCCACTTGGCTCACCAAATTTTGTTCTTCTAGGTTGAAGCGTTCGTCTACAGTAGCAGTTTTTATATTTTGGTTTCCCTCTATTCTCTCCTATATAGATAGATGAAATTGGAACTCTAAATCCAACATGGTTTGTAGTAGCTCTTTGAAACTTTACAAAATAAAGGAGTTCTCCGTTTTGTCTCTATGGTTTGTTTCCTCTTAAAGAAGCTCTAGGCACAGACTGTTTAGAGCACTTTCATTGAGATGGGTTGCCAAGCTTCTAAGAAATAACGAGTTTCCGAAATACCAGCAAATATTTTTTCACACAAACTTGTTGATACTTGGTGGTAATGATCAGTATAAAAATCCCACTTATCTCACCAAATTTTGGTCTTCTAGGTTGAAGCGTTCGTCTACAGTAGCAGTTTTTATATTTAGGTTTCTCTCTGTTCTCTCCTATATAGATAGATGAATTTGGAACTCTAAATCCAACATGGTTTGTAGTAGCTCTTTGAAACTTGACAAAATAAAGGAGTTCTCAGATTTGTCTCTACGGTTTGTTTCCTCTTTAAGTAGCCCTAGGCACAGACTGTGGAAAAGCACTTTCATTGAGAGGGGTTGCCAAGCTTCTAAAAATAACAAGTTTCCGAAATAACAGCGAATATTTTTTCACCCAATCTTGATGATACTTGTTGCTAATGATCAGTACACAAATCCCACTTGGCTGACCAAATTTTGTTCTTCTAGGTTGAAGCGTTCGTCTACAGTAGCAGTTTTTATATTTAGGTTTCCCTCTGTTCTCTCCTATATAGATAGATGAATTTGGAACTCTAAATCCAACATGGTTTGTAGTAGCTCTTTGAAACTTGACAAAATAAAGGAGTTCTCAGTTTTGTCTCTATGGTTTGTTTCCTCTTCAAGTAGCCCTAGACACAGACTGTGGAAAAGCACTTTCATTGAGAGGGGTTCCCAAGCTTCTAAGAAATAACGAGTTTCCGAAATACCAGCAAATATTTTTTCACCCAATCTTGATGATACTTGGTGGTAATGATCAGTACACAAATCCCACTTGGCTTACAAAATTTTGTTCTTCTAGGTTGAAGCATTCGTCTACAGTAGCAGTTTTTATATTTAGGTTTCCCTCTGTTCTCTCCTATATAGATAGATGAATTTGGAACTCTAAATCCAACATGGTTTGTAGTAGCTCTTTGAAACTTGACAAAATAAAGGAGTTCTCAGATTTGTCTCTATGGTTTGTTTCCCCTTCAAGTAGCCCCAGACACAGACTGTGGAAAAGCACTTTCATTGAGAGGGGTTCCCAAGCTTCTAAGAAATAACGAGTTTCCGAAATACCAGCAAATATTTTTTCACCCAATCTTGATGATACTTGGTGGTAATGATCAGTACACAAATCCCACTTGGCTCACTAAATTTTGTTCTTCTAGGTTGAAGCGTTCGTCTACAGTAGCAGTTTTTATATTTAGGTTTCACTCTGTTCTCTCATATATAGATAGAGGAATGTGGAACTCTGAATCCAACATGGTTTGTAGTAGCTCTTTGAAACTTGACAAAATAAAGGAGTTCTCAGTTTTGTCTCTATGGTTTGTTTCCTCTTAATGTAGCCCTAGGCACAGACTGTGGAAAGCACGTTCATTGAGATGGGTTGCCAAGCTTCTAAGAAATAACGAGTTTTCGAAATACCAGCAAATATTTTTTCACACAATCTTGTTGATACTTGGGGGTAATGATCAGTACACAAATCCCACTTGACTCACCAAATTTTGGTCTTCTAGGTTGAAGCGTTCGTCTACAGTAGCAGTTTTTATATTTAGATTTCTCTCTGTTCTCTCCTATATAGATAGATGAATTTGGAACTCTAAATCCAACATGGTTTGCAGTAGCTCTTTGAAACTTGACAAAATAAAGGAGTTCTCAGATTTGTCTCTATGGTTTGTTTCCTCATCAAGTAGCCCTAGGCACAGACTGTGGAAAAGCACTTTCATTGAGAGGGGTTCCCAAGTTTCTAGGAAATAACGAGTTTCCGAAATACCAGCAAATATTTTTTCACCCAATCTTGATGATACATGGTGGTCATGATCAGTACACAAATCCCACTTGGCTCACCAAATTTTGTTCTTCTAGGTTGAAGCGTTCATCTACAGTAGCAGTTTTTAATTTAGGGTTCCCTCTCTTCTCTCCTATATAGAAATATGAATTTGGAACTCTAAATCCAACATGGTTTGTAGTAGCTCTTTGAAACTTGACAAAATAAAGGAGTTCTCAGTTTTGTCGCTATGGATTGTTTCCTCTTCAAGTAGCCCCAGGCACAGACTGTGGAAAAGCACTTTCATTGAGAGGGGTTCCCAAGCTTCTAAGAAATAACGAGTTTCCGAAATACCAGCGAATATTTTTTCACCCAATCGTTATGATACTTGTTGCTAATGATCAGTACACAAATCCCACTTGGCTCACCAAATTTTGTTCTTCTAGGTTGAAGCGTTCGTCTACAGTAGCAGTTTTTATATTTAGGTTTCCCTCTGTTCTCTCATATATAGATAGATGAATTTGGAACTCTAAATCCAACATGGTTTGTAGTAGCTCTTTGAAACTTGACAAAATAAAGGAATTCTCAGTTTTATCTCTATGGTTTGTTTCCTCTTTAAGTAGCCCTAGGCAGAGACTCGGGAAAAGCACTTTCATTGAAAGGGGTTGCCAAGCTTCCAAGAAATAACGAGTTTCCGAAATACCAGCAAATATTTTTTCACACAATCTTGTTGATACTTGGTGGTAATGATCAGTACACAAATCCCACTTGGCTCACCAAATTTTGTTCCTCTAGGTTGAAGCGTTCGTCTACAGTAGCAGTTTTTATATTTTGGTTTCTCTCTGTTCTCTCCTATATAGATAGATGAATCTGGAACTCTAAATCCAACATGGTTTGTAGTAGCTCTTTGAAACTTGACAAAATAAAGAGGTCTCAGTTTTGTCTCTATGGTTTGTTTACTCTTCAAGTAGCCATAGGCACAGACTGTGGAAAAGCACTTTCATTGAGAGGGGTTGCCAAGCTTCTAAGAAATAACGAGTTTCCGAAATACCAGCAAATATTTTTTCACCCAATCTTGATGATACTTGGTGGTCATGATCAGTACACAAATCCCACTTGGCTCACCAAATTTTGTTCTTCTAGGTTGAAGCGTTCGTCTACAGTAGCAGTTTTTATATTTTGGTTTCCCTCTGTTCTCTCCTATATAGATAGATGAATTTGGAACTCTAAATCCAACATGGTTTGTAGTAGCTCTTTGAAACTTTACAAAATAAAGTAGTTCTCCGTTTTGTCTCTATGGTTTGTTTCCTCTTAAAGAAGCCCTAGGCACAGACTGTGGAGAGCACTTTCATTGAGATGGGTTGCCAAGCTTCTAAGAAATAACGAGTTTCCGAAATACCAGCAAATATTTTTTCACACAAACTTGTTGATACTTGGTGGTAATGATCAGTATACAAATCCCACTTGGCTCACCAAATTTTGGTCTTCTAGGTTGAAGCGTTCGTCTACAGTAGCAGTTTTTATATTTAGGTTTCTCTCTGTTCTCTCCTATATAGATAGATGAATTTGGAACTCTAAATCCAACATGGTTTGTAGTAGCTCTTTGAAACTTGACAAAATAAAGGAGTTCTCAGATTTGTCTCTACGGTTTGTTTCCTCTTTAAGTAGCCCTAGGCACAGACTGTGGAAAAGCACTTTCATTGAGAGGGGTTGCCAAGCTTCTAAGAAATAACGAGTTTCCGAAATAACAGCGAATATTTTTTCACCCAATCTTGATGATACTTGTTGCTAATGATCAGTACACAAATCCCACTTGGCTCACCAAATTTTGTTCTTCTAGGTTGAAGCGTTCGTCTACAGTAGCAGTTTTTATATTTAGGTTTCCCTCTGTTCTCTCCTATATATATAGATGAATTTGGAACTGTAAATCCAACATGGTTTGTAGTAGCTCTTTGAAACTTGACAAAATAAAGGAGTTCTCAGATTTGTCTCTATGGTTTGTTTCCTCTTCAAGTAGCCCTAGGCACAGACTGTGGAAAAGCACATTCATTGAGAGGGGTTGCCAAGCTTCTAAGAAATAACGAGTTTCCGAAATACCAGCAAATATTTTTTCACCCAATCTTGATGATACTGTGTGGTAATGATCAGTACACAAATCCCACTTGGCTCACCAAATTTTGTTCTTCTAGGTTGAATTGTTCGTCTACAGTAGCAGTTTTTATATTTAGGTTTCCCTCTGTTCTCTCCTATATAGATAGATGAATTTGGAACTCTAAATCCAACATGGTTTGTAGTAGCTCTTTGAAACTTGACAAAATAAAGGAGTTCTCAGTTTTGTCTCTATGGTTTGTTTCCTCTTAATGTAGCCCTAGGCACAGACTGTGGAAAGCACGTTCATTGAGATGGGTTGCCAAGCTTCTAAGAAATAACGAGTTTTCGAAATACCAGCAAATATTTTTTCACACAATCTTGTTGATACTTGGGGGTAATGATCAGTACACAAATCCCACTTGACTCACCAAATTTTGGTCTTCTAGGTTGAAGCGTTCGTCTACAGTAGCAGTTTTTATATTTAGATTTCTCTCTGTTCTCTCCTATATAGATAGATGAATTTGGAACTCTAAATCCAACATGGTTTGCAGTAGCTCTTTGAAACTTGACAAAATAAAGGAGTTCTCAGATTTGTCTCTATGGTTTGTTTCCTCATCAAGTAGCCCTAGGCACAGACTGTGGAAAAGCACTTTCATTGAGAGGGGTTCCCAAGTTTCTAGGAAATAACGAGTTTCCGAAATACCAGCAAATATTTTTTCACCCAATCTTGATGATACATGGTGGTCATGATCAGTACACAAATACCACTTGGCTCACCAAATTTTGTTCTTCTAGGTTGAAGCGTTCATCTACAGTAGCAGTTTTTATATTTAGGGTTCCCTCTCTTCTCTCCTATATAGAAATATGAATTTGGAACTCTAAATCCAACATGGTTTGTAGTAGCTCTTTGAAACTTGACAAAATAAAGGAGTTCTCAGTTTTGTCGCTATGGATTGTTTCCTCTTCAAGTAGCCCCAGGCACAGACTGTGGAAAAGCACTTTCATTGAGAGGGGTTCCCAAGCTTCTAAGAAATAACGAGTTTCCGAAATACCAGCGAATATTTTTTCACCCAATCGTTATGATACTTGTTGCTAATGATCAGTACACAAATCTCACTTGGCTCACCAAATTTTGTTCTTCTAGGTTGAAGCGTTCGTCTACAGTAGCAGTTTTTATATTTAGGTTTCCCTCTGTTCTCTCATATATAGATAGATGAATTTGGAACTCTAAATCCAACATGGTTTGTAGTAGCTCTTTGAAACTTGACAAAATAAAGGAATTCTCAGTTTTATCTCTATGGTTTGTTTCCTCTTTAAGTAGCCCTAGGCAGAGACTCGGGAAAAGCACTTTCATTGAAAGGGGTTGCCAAGCTTCCAAGAAATAACGAGTTTCCGAAATACCAGCAAATATTTTTTCACACAATCTTGTTGATACTTGGTGGTAATGATCAGTACACAAATCCCACTTGGCTCACCAAATTTTGTTCCTCTAGGTTGAAGCGTTCGTCTACAGTAGCAGTTTTTATATTTTGGTTTCTCTCTGTTCTCTCCTATATAGATAGATGAATCTGGAACTATAAATCCAAC
Organism: Callospermophilus lateralis; assembly: GCF_048772815.1. NCBI lineage: Eukaryota > Metazoa > Chordata > Mammalia > Rodentia > Sciuridae > Callospermophilus > Callospermophilus lateralis. Next base: position 88,159 of record NW_027514124.1, read on the forward strand.
ATGGTTTGTAGTAGCTCTTTGAAACTTGACAAAATAAAGAGGTCTCAGTTTTGTCTCTATGGTTTGTTTACTCTTCAAGTAGCCATAGGCACAGACTGTGGAAAAGCACTTTCATTGAGAGGGGTTGCCAAGCTTCTAAGAAATAACGAGTTTCCGAAATACCAGCAAATATTTTTTCACCCAATCTTGATGATACTTGGTGGTCATGATCAGTACACAAATCCCACTTGGCTCACCAAATTTTGTTCTTCTAGGTTGAAGCGTTCGTCTACAGTAGCAGTTTTTATATTTTGGTTTCCCTCTGTTCTCTCCTATATAGATAGATGAATTTGGAACTCTAAATCCAACATGGTTTGTAGTAGCTCTTTGAAACTTTACAAAATAAAGGAGTTCTCCGTTTTGTCTCTATGGTTTGTTTCCTCTTAAAGAAGCCCTAGGCACAGACTGTGGAGAGCACTTTCATTGAGATGGGTTGCCAAGCTTCTAAGAAATAACGAGTTTCCGAAATACCAGCAAATATTTTTTCACACAAACTTGTTGATACTTGGTGGTAATGATCAGTATACAAATCCCACTTGGCTCACCAAATTTTGGTCTTCTAGGTTGAAGCGTTCGTCTACAGTAGCAGTTTTTATATTTAGGTTTCTCTCTGTTCTCTCCTATATAGATAGATGAATTTGGAACTCTAAATCCAACATGGTTTGTAGTAGCTCTTTGAAACTTGACAAAATAAAGGAGTTCTCAGATTTGTCTCTACGGTTTGTTTCCTCTTTAAGTAGCCCTAGGCACAGACTGTGGAAAAGCACTTTCATTGAGAGGGGTTGCCAAGCTTCTAAGAAATAACGAGTTTCCGAAATAACAGCGAATATTTTTTCACCCAATCTTGATGATACTTGTTGCTAATGATCAGTACACAAATCCCACTTGGCTGACCAAATTTTGTTCTTCTAGGTTGAAGCGTTCGTCTACAGTAGCAGTTTTTATATTTAGGTTTCCCTCTGTTCTCTCCTATATAGATAGATGAATTTGGAACTCTAAATCCAACATGCTTTGTAGTTGCTCCTTGAAACTTTACAAAATAAAGGAGTTCTCAGTTTTGTCTCTATGGTTTGTTTCCTCTACAAGTAGCCCTAGGCACAGACTGTGGAAAAGCACTTTCAATGAGAGGGGTTGCCAAGCTTCTAAGAAATAACGAGTTTCCGAAATACCAGCAAATATTTTTTCACCCAATCTTGATGATACTTGTTGCTAATGATCAGTACACAAATCCCACATGGCTCACCAAATTTAGTTCTTCTGGGTTGAAGCGTTCGTGTACAGTAGCAGTTTTTATATTTAGGTTTCCCTCTGTTCTCTCCTATATAGAAAGATGAATTTGGAACTCTAAATCCAACATGCTTTGTAGTAGCTCCTTGAAACTTGACAAAATAAAGCAGTTCTCAGTTTTGTCTCTATTGTGTGTTTCCTCTTCAAGTAGCCCTAGGCACAGACTGTGGAAAAGCACTTTCATTGAGAGGGGTTGCCAAGCTTCTGAGAAATAACGAGTTTCCGAAATACCAGCAAATATTTTTTCACCCAATCTTGATGATACTTGTTGATAATGATCAGTACACAAATCCCACTTGGCTCTCCAAATTTAGTTCTAGGTTTAAGCGTTCGTGTACAGTAGCAGTTTTTATATTTAGGTTTCCCTCTGTTCTCTCTCTATATAGATAGATGAATTTGGAACTCTAAATCCAACATGGTTTGTAGTAGTTCTTTGAAACTTGGCAAAATAAAGGAGTTCTCAGATTTGTCTCTATGGTTTGTTTCCTCTTCAAGTAGCCCTAGGCACAGACTGTGGAAAAGCATTTTCATTGAGAGGGGCTGCCAAGATTCTAAGATATAACGAGTTTCCGAAATACCAGCAAATATTTTTTCACCCAATCTTGATGATAATTGGTGGTAATGATCAGTACACAAATCCCACTTGGCTTACCAAATTTTGTTCTTCTAGGTTGAAGCGTTCGTCTACAGTAGCAGTTTTTATATTTAGGTCTCCCTCTGTTCTCTCCTATATAGATAGATGAAGTTGGAACTCTAAATCCAACATGGTTTGTAGTAGCTCTTTGAAACTTGACAAAATAAAGGAGTTCTCAGATTTGTCTCTATGGTTTGTTTCCTCTTCAAGTAGCCCTAGGCACAGACTGTGGAAAAGCATTTTCATTGAGAGGGGCTGCCAAGCTTCTAAGATATAACGAGTTTCCGAAATACCAGCAAATATTTTTTCACCCAATCTTGATGATACTTGGTGGTAATGATCAGTACACAAATCCCACGTGGCTTACCAAATTTTGTTCTTCTAGATTGAAGCGTTCGTCTACAGTAGCAGTTTTTATATTTAGGTCTCCCTCTGTTCTCTCCTATATAGATAGATGAATTTGGAACTCTAAATCCAACATGCTTTGTAGTAGCTCCTTGAAACTTGACAAAATAAAGGAGTTCTCAGTTTTGTCTCGATGGTTTGTTTCCTCTTCAAGTAGCCCTAGGCACAGACTGTGCAAAGCACTTTCATTGAGATGGGTTGTCAAGCTTCTAAGAAATAACGAGTTTCCGAAATACCAGCAAATATTTTTTCACCCAAACTTGATGATACTTGGTGGTAATGATTAGTATACAAATCCCACTTGGCTTACCAAATTTTGTTCTTCTAGGTTGAAGCGTTCGTCTACAGTAGCAGTTTTTATATTTAGGTTTCTTTCTGTTCTCTCCTATATAGAAAGATGAATTTGGAACTCTAAATCCAACATGCTTTGTAGTAGCTCCTTGAAACTTTACAAAATAAAGGAGTTCTCAGTTTTGTCTCTATGGTTTGTTTCCTCTACAAGTAGCCCTAGGCACAGACTGTGGAAAAGCACTTTCAATGAGAGGGTTTGCCAAGCTTCTAAGAAATAACGAGTTTCCGAAATACCAGCAAATATTTTTTCACCCAATCTTGATGATACTTGTTGCTAATGATCAGTACACAAATGCCACATGGCTCACCAAATTTAGTTCTTCTAGGTTGAAGCGTTCGTGTACAGTAGCAGTTTTTATATTTAGTTTTCCCTCTGTTCTCTCCTATATAGAAAGATGAATTTGGAACTCTAAATCCAACATGGTTTGTAGGAGCTCTTTGAAACTTGGCAAAATAAAGGAGTTCTCTGTTTTGTCTCTATGGATTGTTTCCTTTTAAAGTAGCCCTAGGCACAGACTGTGGAAAGCACTTTCATTGAGATGGGTTGTCAAGCTTCTAAGAAATAACGAGTTTCCGAAATACCAGCAAATATTTTTCACACAAACTTGTTGATACTTGGTGGTAATGATCAGTACACAAATCCCACTTGGCTCACCAAATTTGGTCTTCTTGGTTGAAGCGTTCTTCTACAGTAGCAGTTTTTATATTTAGGTTCCTCTCTGTTCTCTCCTATATAGATAGATGAATTTGGAACTCTAAATCCAACATGGTTTCTAGTAGCTCTTTGAAACTTGACAAAATAAAGGAGTTCTCAGATTTGTCACTATGTTTTGTATCCTCTTCAATAGCCCTAGGCACAGACTGTGGAAAAGCACTTTCATTGAAAGGGGTTGCCAAGCTTCTAAGAAATAACGAGTTTCGGAAATACCAGCAAATATTTTTTCACCCAAACTTGATGATACTTGGTGGTAATGATTAGTATACAAATCCCACTAGGCTTACCAAATTTTGTTCTTCTAGGTTGAAGCGTTCGTCTACAGTAGCAGTTTTTATATTTAGGTTTCCCTCTGTTGTCTCCTATATAGATGGATGAATTTGGAACTCTAAATCCAACATGCTTTGTAGTAGCTCCTTGAAACTTGAAAAAATAAAGGAGTTCTCAGTTTTGTCTCTATGGTTTGTTTCCTCTTCAAGTAGCCCTAGGCACAGACTGTGGAAAAGCACTTTCATTGAGAGGGGTTGCCAAGCTTCTAAGAAATAACGAGTTTCCGCAATACCAGCAAATATTTTTTCACCCAATCTTGATGATACTTGTTGCTAATGATCAGTACACAAATCCCACTTGGCTCACCAAATTTAGTTCTTCTAGGTTGAAGCGTTCGAGTACAGTAGCAGTTTTTATATTTAGGTTTCCCTCTGTTCTCTCCTATACAGATAGATGAATTTGGAACTCTAAATCCAACATGGTTTGTAGTAGCTCTTTGAAACTTGACAAAATAAAGGAGTTCTCAGATTTGTCACTATGTTTTGTATCCTCTTCAAGTAGCCCTAGGCACAGACTGTGGAAAAGCACTTTCATTGAAAGGGGTTGCCAAGCTTCTAAGAAATAACGAGTTTCGGAAATACCAGCAAATATTTTTTCACCCAAACTTGATGATACTTGGTGGTAATGATTAGTATACAAATCCCACTTGGCTTACCAAATTTTGTTCTTCTAGGTTGAAGCGTTCGTCTACAGTAGCAGTTTTTATATTTAGGTTTCTTTCTGTTCTCTCCTATATAGAAAGATGAATTTGGAACTCTAAATCCAACATGCTTTGTAGTAGCTCCTTGAAACTTTACAAAATAAAGGAGTTCTCAGTTTTGTCTCTATGGTTTGTTTCCTCTACAAGTAGCCCTAGGCACAGACTGTGGAAAAGCACTTTCAATGAGAGGGGTTGCCAAGCTTCTAAGAAATAACGAGTTTCCGAAATACCAGCAAATATTTTTTCACCCAACCTTGATGATACGTGTTGCTAATGATCAGTACACAAATGCCACATGGCTCACCAAATTTAGTTCTTTTAGGTTGAAGCGTTCGTGTACAGTAGCAGTTTTTATATTTAGGTTTCCCTCTGTTCTCTCCTATATAGATAGATGAATTTGGAACTCTAAATCCAACATGGTTTGTAGTAGCTCTTTGAAACTTTACAAAATAAAGGAGTTCTCAGTTTTGTCTCTATGGTTTGTTTCCTCTACAAGTAGCCCTAGGCACAGACTGTGGAAAAGCACTTTCAATGAGAGGGGTTGCCAAGCTTCTAAGAAATAACGAGTTTCCGAAATACCAGCAAATATTTTTTCGCCCAATCTTGATGATACTTGGTGGTAATGATCAGTACACAAATCCCACTTGGCTCACCAAATTTAGTTCTTCTAGGTTGAAGCGTTCGAGTACAGTAGCAGTTTTTATATTTAGGTTTCCCTCTGTTCTCTCCTATACAGATAGATGAATTTGAAACTCTAAATCCAACATGGTTTGTAGTAGCTCTTTGAAACTTGACAAAATAAAGGAGTTCTCAGTTTTGTCTCTCTGGTTTGTTTCCTCTTCATGTAGCCCTAGGAACAGACTGTGGAAAAGCACTTTCATTGAGATGGGTTGCCAAGCTTCTAAGAAATATCGAGTTTCCGAAATACCAGCAAATATTTTTTCACCCAAACTTGATGATACTTGGTGGTAATGATCAGCACACAATTCCCACTTGGCTAACCAATTTTTGTTCATCTAGGAGGAAGCATTCGTGTACAGTAGCAGTTTTTATATTTAGGTTTCCCTCTGTTCTCTCCTATATAGATAGATGAATTTGGAACTCTAAATCCAACTTGGTTTGTAGTAGCTCTTTGAATCTTGACAAAATAAAGGAGTTCTCAGTTTTGTCTCTATGGTTTGTTTCCTCTTAAAGTAGCCCTAGGCACAGACTGTGGAAAGCACTTTCATTGAGATTGGTTGCCAAGCTTCTAAGAAATAACGAGTTTCCGAAATACCAGCAAATATCTCTTCACCCAATCTTGATGATACTTGGTGGTAGTGATCAGTACACAAATCCCACTTACCTCACCAAATTTTGTTCTTCTAGTTTGAAGCGTTCTTCTACAGTAGCAGTTTTATATTTAGGTTTCTCTCTGTTCTCTCCTATATAGATAGATGAATTTGGAACTCTAAATTCAACGTGGTTTGCAGTAGCTCTTTGAAACTTGACAAAACAAAGGAGTTCTCAGATTTGTCTCTATGGTTTGTTTCCTCTTCAAGTAGCCCTAGGCACAGCCTGTGGAAAAGCACTTTCATTGAGAGGGGTACCCAAGCTTCTAAGAAATAACGAGATTCCGAAATACCAGCAAATATTTTTTCACCCAATCTTGATGATACTTGTTGCTAATGATCAGTACACAAATCCCACATGGCTCACCTAATTTAGTTCTTCTAGGTTGAAGCGTTCGTGTACAGTAGCAGTTTTTATATTTAGGTTTCCCTCTGTTCTCTCCTATATAGATAGATGAATTTGGAACTCTAAATCCAACATGCTTTGTAGTAGCTCCTTGAAACTTGACAAAATAAAGGAGTTCTCACTTTTGTCTCTATTGTGTGTTTCCTCTTCAAGTAGCCCTAGGCACAGACTGTGGAAAAGCACTTTCATTGAGAGGGGTTGCCAAGCTTCTGAGAAATAACGAGTTTCCGAAATACCAGCAAATATTTTTTCACCCAATCTTGATGATACTTGTTGATAATGATCAGTAAACAAATCCAAATTGGCTCTCCAAATTTAGTTCTTCTAGGTTTAAGCGTTCGTGTACAGTAGCAGTTTTTATATTTAGGTTTCCCTCTGTTCTCTCCTATACAGATAGATGAATTTGGAACTCTAAATCCAACATGGTTTGTAGTAGCTCTTTGAAACTTGACAAAATAAAGGAGTTCTCAGTTTTGTCTCTCTGGTTTGTTTCCTCTTCATGTAGCCCTATGAACAGACTGTGGAAAAGCACTTTCATTGAGATGGGTTGCCAAGATTCTAAGAAATATCGAGTTTCCGAAATACCAGCAAATATTTTTTCACCCAAACTTGATGATACTTGGTGGTAATGATCAGCACACAATTCCCACTTGGCTAACCAATTTTTGTTCATCTAGGATGAAGCATTCGTGTACAGTAGCAGTTTTTATATTTAGGTTTCCCTCTGTTCTCTCCTATATAGATAGATGAATTTGGAACTCTAAATCCAACTTGGTTTGTAGTAGCTCTTTGAAACCTAACAAAATAAAGGAGTTCTCAGTTTTTTCTCTATGGTTTGTTTCCTCTTAAAATAGCCCTAGGCACAGACTGTGGAAAGCACTTTCATTGAGATTGGTTGCCAAGCTTCTAAGAAATAACGAGTTTCCGAAATACCAGCAAATATCTCTTCACCCAATCTTGATGATACTTGGTGGTAGTGATCAGTACACAAATCCCACTTGCCTAACCAAATTTTGTTCTTCTAGGTTGAAGCGTTCGTCTACAGTAGCAGTTTTAAATTTAGGTTTCTCTCTGTTCTCTCCTATATAGATAGATGAATTTGGAACTCTAAATTCAACGTGGTTTGCAGTAGCTCTTTGAAACTTGACAAATAAAGGAGTTCTCAGATTTGTCTCTATGGTTTGTTTCCTCTTCAAGTAGCCCTAGGCACATACTGTGGAAAAGCACTTTCATTGAGAGGGGTTGCAAAGCTTCTAAGAAATAACGAGTTTCCGAAACACCAGCAAATATTTTTTCACCGAATCTTGATGATACTTGGTGGTAATGATCAGTACTCAAATCCCACTTGGCTCACCAAATTTTGTTCTTCTAGGTTGAAGCGTTCGTCTACAGTAGCAGTTTTTATATTTAGGTTTCCCTCTGTTCTCTCCTATATAGATAGATAAATTTGGAACTCTAAATCCAACATGGTTTGTAGTAGCTCTTTGAAACTTGACAAAATAAAGGAGTTCTCAGATTTGTCTCTATGGTTTGTTTCCTCTTCAAGTAGCCCTAGGCACAGACTGTGGAAAAGCACTTTCATTTAGAGGGGTACCCAAGTTTCTAAGAAATAACGAGTTTCCGAAATACCAGCAAATATTTTTTCACCCAATCTTGATGATATTGGTGGTCATGATCAGTGCACAAATCCCACTTGGCTCACCAAATTTTGTTCTTCTAGGTTGAAGCGTTCGTCTACAGTAGCAGTTTTTATATTTAGGTTTCCCTCTGTTCTCTCCTATATAGATAGATGAATTTGGAACTCTAAATCCAACATGCTGTGTAGTTGCTCCTTGAAACTTTACAAAATAAAGGAGTTCTCAGTTTTGTCTCTATGGTTTGTTTCCTCTACAAGTAGCCCTAGGCACAGACTGTGGAAAAGCACTTTCAATTAGAGGGGTTGCCAAGCTTCTAAGAAATAACGAGTATCCGAAATACCAGCAAATATTTTTTCACCCAATCTTGATGATACTTGTTGCTAATGATCAGTACACAAATCCCACATGGCTCACCAAATTT
>NW_027514125.1:0-96269 GCF_048772815.1 Callospermophilus lateralis
TTTATTTTTTCAAGTTTCAAGGAGCTGGCACAAACCGTGTTTTATTCAGAGTTCCAAACACATCTATCTATATGGGAAGAAACAGAGTGAAACGTAAAAACTCAAACTGTTACTGGTAACGAACGCTTCATCCTAGAAGAGTGAATATTGGGCAGCTAAGTGGACTTAGTGAACTGATCATTACCACAAGAATCATCAGGATCGGATGAAAAAATATTTGCCGACTATTCAGAAAACCAGTAGTTTTTGGAAGCTTGGCACACCTTTCCAATGAAAGTGTCTTACGCAGTCCCTGCTTGTGGCTACTTCAAGAAGAAACAAACCATAGAGACAGAACTTAGAACTCTTTTATTTTGTGAAGTTTCAAAAAGCTAGCACAAACCGTGTTTGATTTAGAGTTCCAAACACATCTATCTATATAGGAAAAAACAGAGTGAAACCTAAAAATTCAAAGTGTCAATGGAAACGAACGCTTCAAGCAAGAAGAATGAAAATTGGGCAGCTAAGTGGACTTATTGAATTGATCATTACCACAGAGATTCATGAAGATTGGGAGAACAAATATTGCCGAGATTTCAGAAATCCAGTAGTTTTTTGGAAGCTTGGCACACCTTTGAAATGAAAGTGTCTTTCGGCAGTCTCTGTTGGGGTACTTCAAGAGGAAACAAACCATAGAGATAGAACTTAGAACTACTTTATTTTGTCAAGTTTCAAGGAGCTAGCACAAACCGTGTTTGATTCAGAGTTACAAACACATCTATCTATATGGGAGAACACAGAGTGAAACGTAAAACTCAAACTGTTACTGGTAACGAACGCTTCATCCTAGAAGAGTGAATATTGGGCAGCTACGTGGACTTAGTGAACTGATCATTACCACAAGAATCATCAGGATTGGATGAAAAAATATTTGCCGACTATTCAGAAAACAAGTAGTTTTTTGGAAGCTTGGCACACCTTTCAAATGAAAGTGTCTTATGCAGTTTCTGCTTGTGGCTACTTCAAGAGGAAACAAACCATAGAGACAGAACTTAGAACTACTTTATTTTCTGAAGTTTCAAAAAGCTAGCACAAACCGTGTTTGATTTAGAGTTCCAAACACATCTATCTATATAGGAGAAAACAGAGTGAAACCTAAAATTTCAAAGTGTCACTGGAAACGAACGCTTCAATCAAGAAGAATGAAAATTGGGCAGCTAAGTGGACTTTTTGAATTGATCATTACCACAGAGAATCAGGAAGATTGGGTGAAAAAAAATTTGCCGAGATTTCAGAAAACCAGTACTTTTTTGGAAGGAAGCTTGGCACACATTTGAAATGAAAGTATCTTTCAGCAGTCTCTGCTTGGGGTAATTCAAGAGGGAACAAACCACAAAGACAGAACTTAGAACTACTTTATTTTGTCAAGTTTCAAGGAGCTAGCACAAACCGTGTTTGATTTAGACTTCCAACCATATCTATCAATATAAGAGGAAATAGAGTGAAACCTAAAAATTCGAAGTGTTACTGGAAACGAACGCTTCAAGCAAGAAGAGTGAAAATTGGGCAGCTAGGTGGACTTAGTGAACTGATCACTATCACAGAGAATCATCTAGATTGGTTGAAAAAATATTTTCCGAGATTTCAGAAATCCAGCAGTTTTTTGGAAGCTTGGCACACCTTTGAAATGAAAGTGTCTTTCGGCACTCTCTGTTGAGGTACTTCAAGAGGAAACAAACCATAGAGATAGAACTTAGAACTACTTTATTTTTTCAAGTTTCAAGGAGCTGGCCCAAACCGTGTTTTATTCAGAGTTCCAAACACATCTATCTATATGGGAGAAAACAGAGTGAAACGTAAAAACTCAAACTGTTACTGGTAACGAACGCTTCATCCTAGAAGAGTGAATATTGGGCATCTAAGTGGACTTAGTGAACTGATCATTACCACAAGAATCATCAGGATCGGATGAAAAAAATATTGCCGACTATTCAGAAAACAAGTAGTTTTTTGGAAGCTTGGCACACCTTTCAAATGAAAGTGTCTTACGCAGTTTCTGCTTGTGGCTACTTCAAGAGGAAACAAAACATAGAGACAGAACTTAGAACTAAATTATTTTGTGAAGTTTCAAAAAGCTAGCACAAACCGTGTTTGATTTAGAGTTCTAAACACATCTATCTATATAGGAGAAAACAGAGTGAAACCTAAAAATTCAAAGTGTCACTGGATGCGAACGCTTCAAGCAAGAAGAATGAAAATTTTGCAGCTAAGTGGACTTATTGAATTGATCATTACCACACAGAATCAGGAAGATTGGGTGAAAAAAAATTTGCCGAGATTTCAGAAAACCAATAACTTTTTGGAAGGAAGCTTGGCACACCTTTGAAATGAAAGTGTCTTTCGGCAGTCTCTGCTTGGGGTAATTCAAGAGGAAACAAACCACAAAGACAGAACTTAGAACTACTTTATTTTGTCAAGTTTCAAGGAGCTAGCACAAACCGTGTTTGATATAGACTTCCAACCACATCTATCTATATAGGAGAAAACAGAGTGAAACCTAAAAATTCAAAGTGTCACTGGAAACGAACGCTTCAATCAAGAAGAATGAAAATTGGGCAGCTAAGTGGACTTATTGAATTGATCATTACCACAGAGAATAGGAAGATTGGGTGAACAAATATTTGCCGAGATTTCAGAAAAGCAGTACTTTTTTGGAAGCATGGCACACGTTTGAAATGAAAGTGTCTTTCGGCAGTCTCTGCTTGGGGTAATTCAAGAGGAAACAAACCACAAAGACAGAACTTAGAACTACTTAATTTTGTCAAGTTTCAAGGAGCTAGCACAAACCGTGTTTGATTTAGACTTCCAAACACATCTATCTATATAGGAGGAAATAGAGTGAAACCTAAAAATTCGAAGTGTTACTGGAAACGAACGCTTCAAGCAAGAAGAGTGAAAATTTGGCAGCTAAGTGGACTTAGTGAACTGATCACTACCACCGAGAATCATCAGGATCGGATGAAAAAATATTTGCCAACTATTCAGAAAACCAGTAGTTTTTTGAAGCTTGGCACACCTTTCCAATGAAAGTGTCTTACGCAGTCTCTGCTTGTTGCTACTTCAAGAGGAAACAAACCATAGAGACAGAACTTAGAACTACTTTATATTGTGAAGTTTCAAAAAGCTAGCACAAAACCGTGTTGGATTTAGAGTTCCAAACACATCTATCTATATAGGAGAAAACAGAGTGAAACCTAAAAATTCAAAGTCTCACTGGAAACGAATGCATCAAGCAATAAGAATGAAAATTGGGCAGCTAAGTGGAGTTATTGAATTGATCATTACCACAGAGAATCATGAAGAATGGGTGAAAAAAAATTTGCCGAGATTTCAGAAAACCAGTACTTTTTTGGAAGCTTGGTACACGTTTGAAATGAAAGTGTCTTTCGGCAGTCTCTGCTTGGGGTAATTCAAGAGGAAACAAACCACAAAGACAGAACTTAGAACTACTTAATTTTGTCAAGTTTCAAGGAGCTAGCACAAACCGTGTTTGATTTAGACTTCCAAACACATCTATCTATATAGGAGGAAATAGAGTGAAACCTAAAAATTCGAAGTGTTACTGGAAACGAACGCTTCAAGTAAGAAGAATGAAAATGGGTAGCTAAGTGGAATTATTGAATTGATCATTACTACAGAGAATCACGAAGATAGGGTTAAAAAAAATTTGCCGAGATTTCAGAAAACCAGTACTTTTTTGGAAGCTTGGCACACCTTTGAAATGAAAGTGTCTTTCGGCAGTCTCTGCTTGGGGTAATTTAAGAGGAAAGGAACCACAAAGACAGAACTTAGAACTACTTTATTTTGTCAAGTTTCAAGGTGCTAGCACAAACCGTGTTTTATTTAGACTTCCAACCACATCTATCTATATAGGAGGAATGAGAGTGAAACCTAAAAATTCGAAGTGTTACTGGAAACGAACGCATGAAGCAAGAAGAGTGAAAATTGGGCAGCTAAGTGGACTTAGTGAACTGATCATTACCACAGAGAATCATCTAGATTGGGTGAAAAAATATTTGCCGAGATTCCAGAAATCCAGTAGTTTTTTGGAAGCTTGGCACACCTTTGAAATGAAAGTGTCTTTCGGCGGTCTCTGTTGGGGTACTTCAAGAGGAAACAAACCATAGAGATAGAACGTAGAAGTACTTTATTTTGTCAAGTTTCAAGGAGCTAGCACAAACCGTGTTTTATTCAGAGTTCCAAACACATCTATCTATATGGGAATAAACAGAGTGAAACGTAAAACTCAAACTGTTACTGCTAAAGAATGCTTCATCCTAGAAGAGTGAATATTGGGCAGCTAAGTGTACTTAGTGAACTGATCATTACCACAAGAATCATCAGGATCGGATGAAAAAATATTTGCCGACCATTCAGAAAAACAGTAGTTTTTTGGAAGCTTGGCACACCTTTCCAATGAAAGTGTCTTACGCAGTCTCTGCTTGTGGCTATTTCAAGATTAAACAAACCATAGAGACAGAACTTAGAACTATTTTATTTTGTGAAGTTTCAAAAACTAGCACAAACCGTGTTTGATTTAGAGTTCCAAACACATCTATCTATATAGGAGAAAACAGAGTGAAACCTAAAAATTCAAAGTGTCACTGGAAACGAACGCTTCAAGCAAGAAGAATGAAAATTGGGCAGCTAAGTGGACTTATTGAATTGATCATTACCACAGAGAATCATGAAGATTTGTTTAAAAAAATTTGCCGAGATTTCAGAAATCCTGTACTTTTTTGGAATCTTGGCACACCTTTGAAATGAAAGTGTCTTTCGGCAGTCTCTGCTTGGGGTAATTAAAGAGAAAACAAACCACAAAGACAGAACTTAGAACGACTTTATTTTGTCAAGTTTCAAGGAGCTAGCACAAACCGTCTTTGATTTAGACTTCCAAAAACATCTATCTATATAGAGGAAATAGAGTGAAACCTAAAAATTCGAAGTGTTACTGGCAAAGAACGCTTCAAGCAAGAAGAGTGAAAATTGGGCAGCTAAGTGGACTTAGTGAACTGATCATTACCACAGAGAATCATTTAGATTGGGTGAAAAATTATTTACCGAGATTTCAGAAATCTAGCAGTTTTTTGGAAGCTTGGCACACCTTTGAAATGAAAGTGTCTTTCGGCAGTCTCTGTTGGTTTACTTCAAGAGGAAACAAACCATAGAGATAGAACTTAGAACTACTTTATTTTGTCAAGTTTCAAAGAGCTAGCACAATCCGTGTTTGATTCAGAGTTCCAAACACATCTATCTAAATGGGAGAAATCAGAGTGAAACGTAAAATCTCAAACTGTTACTGGTAACGAACGCTTCATCCTAGAAGAGTGAATATTGGGCAGCTAAGTGAACTTAGTGAACTGATCATTACCACAAGAATCATCAGGATCGGATGAAAAATATTTGCTGAGTATTCAGAAAACAAGTAGTTTTTTGGAAGCTCGGCACACCTTCCAATGAAAGTGTCTTACGCAGTCTCTGCTTGTGGCTACTTCAAGAGGAAAGAAACCATAGAGACAAAACTTAGAACTACATTATTTTGTGAAATTTCAAAAAGGTAGCACAAACCGTGATTGATTTAGAGTTCCAAACACATCTATCTATAAGGGAGAAAACAGAGTGAAACCTAAAAATTCAAAGTGTCACTGGAAACGAAAGCTTCAAGCAAGAAGAATGAAAATTGGGCAGCTACTTGGACTTATTGAATTGATCATTACCACAGAGAATCATGTAGATTGGGTGAAATAAGATTTGCCGAGATTTCAGAAATCCAGGAGTTTTTTGGAAGCTTGGCACACCTTTGAAATGAAAGTGTCTTCGGCTGTCTCTGTTGGGATACTTCAAGAGGAAACAAACCATAGAGATAGAACTTAGAACTACTTTATTTTGTCAAGTTTCAAAACGCTAGCACAAACCGTGTTTGATTCAGAGTTCCAAACACATCTATCTATATTGGAGAAAACAGAGAGAAACGTAATATCTCAAACTGTTACTGGTAACGAACGCTTCATCCTAGAAGAGTGAATATTGGGCAGCTAAGTGGACTTAGTGAACTTATCATTACCACAAGAATCATCAGGATCGGATGAAAAAATATTTGCCGACTATTCAGAAAAGCAGTAGTTTTTTGGAAGCTTGGCACACCTTTCCAATGAAAGTGTCTTACGCAGTCTCTGCTTGTGGCTACTTCACGAGAAAACAAACCATAGAGATAGAACTTAGAACTGTTTTATTTTGCGAAGTTTCAAAAAGCTAGCACAAAGGGTGTTTTATTTAGAGTTCCAAACACATCTATCTATATAGGAGAAAACAGAGTGAAACCTAAAAATTCGAAGTGTCACTGGAAACGAATGCTTCAAGTAAGAAGAATGAAAATGGGTAGCTAAGTGGAATTATTGAATTGATCATTACTACAGAGAATCATGAAGATTGGGTTAAAAAAAATTTGCCGAGATTTCAGAAAACCAGTACTTTTTTGGAAGCTTGGCACACCTTTGAAATGAAAGTGTCTTTCTTCAGTCTCTGCTTGGCGTAATTCAAGAGGAAACGAACCACAAAGACAGAACTTAGAACTACTTTATTTTGTCAAGTTTCAAGAGCTAGCACAAACCGTGTTTGATTTAGACTTCCAAACACATCTATCTGTATAGGAGGAAATAGAGTGAAACCTAAAAATTCGAAGTGTTACTGGAAACGAACTCTTCAAGCAAGAAGAGTAAAACTTGGGCAGCTAATTGGACTTAGTGAACTGATCATTACCACAGAGAATCATCTAGATTGGGTGAAAAAATATTTGCCGACTCTTCAGAAAACCAGTAGTTTTTTGGAAGCTTGGCACACCTTTCCAATGAAAGAGTCTTACGCAGTCTCTCCTTGTGGCTACTTCAAAGGAAACAAACCATAAAGACAGAACTTAGAACTACTTTATTTTGTCAAGTTTCAAGGAGCTAGCACAAACCGTGTTTGATTCAGAGTTCCAAACACATCTATCTATATGGGAGAAAACAGAGTGTAACGTAAAAACTCAAACTGTTACTGGTAACGAACGCTTCATCCTAGAAGAGTGAATATTGCGCAGCTAAGTGGGCTTAGTGAACTGATCATTACCACAAGAATCATCAGAATCAGATGAAAAAATATTTGCCGACTATTCAGAAAACCAGTAGTTTTATGGAATCTTGGCACACATTTCCAATGAAAGTGTCTTACGCAGTCTCTGCTTTTGGCTACTTCAAAAGGAAACAAACCATAGAGACAGAACACAGAACTACTTTATTTTGTGAAGTTTCAAAAAGCTAGCACAAACCGTGTTTTATTTAGAGTTCCAAACACATCTATCTATATAGGAGGAAACAGAGTGAAACCTAAAATTCAAAGTGTCACTGGAAAGGAACGCTTCAAGCAAGAAGAATGAAAATTGGGCAGCTACGTGGACTTAGTGAACTGATCATTACCACAGAGAATCATCTAGATTGGGTGAAAAAATATTTGCCGAGATTCCAGAAATCCAGTAGTTTTTTGGAAGCTTGGCACACCTTTGAAATGAAAGTGTCTTTCGGCAGTCTCTGTTGGGGTACTTCAAGAGTAAACAAACCATAGAGATAGAACTTAGAACTACTTTATTTTGTCAAGTTTCTAGGAGCTAGCACAAACCGTGTTTGATTCAGAGTTCCAAACACATCTATCTATATGGGAGAAAACAGAGTGAAACGTAAAAACTCAAACTGTTAATGGTAACGAACGCTTCATCCTAGAAGAGTGAATATTGGGCAGCTAAGTGGACTTACTGAATTGATCATTACCACAGAAAATCATGAAGATTGGGTGAAAAAAAATTTGCCGAGATTTCAGAAAACCAGTACTTTTTTGGAAGCTTGGCACACCTTTGAAATGAAAGTGTCTTTCGGCAGTCTCTGTTGGGGTACTTCAAGAGGAAACAAACCATAGAGATAGAACTTAGAACTACTTTATTTTGTCAAGTTTCAAGGAGCTAGCACAAACCGTGTTTGATTCAGAGTTCCAAACACATCTATCTATATGGGAGAAAACAGAGTGAAACGTAAAAACTCAAACTGTTCCTGGTAACGAACGCTTCATCCTAGAAGAGTGAATATTGGGCAGCTAAGTGGACTTAGTGAACTGACCATTACCACAAGAATCATCAGGATCGGATGAAAAAATATTTGCCGACTATTCAGAAAACCAGTAGTTTTTTGGAAGCTTGGCACACCTTTCCAATGAAAGTGTCTTACGCAGTCTCTCCTTGTGGCTACTTCAAAGGAAACAAACCATAGAGACAGAACTTAGAACTCCTTTATTTTGTGAAGTTTCAAAAAGCTAGCACAAACCGTGTTTGATTTAGAGTTCCAAACACATCTATCTATATAGGAGAAAACAGAGTGAAAACTAAAAATTCAAAGTGTCACTGGAATCGAACGCTTCAAGGAAGAAGAATGAAAATTGGGCAGCTAAGTGGACTTACTGAATTGATCATTACCACAGAAAATCATGAAGATTGGGTGAAAAAAAATTTGCCGAGATTTCAGAAAACCAGTAGTTTTATGGAATCTTGGCACACCTTTCAAATGAAAGTGTCTTTCGGCAGTCTATGCTTGGGGTAATTCAAGAGGAAACAAACCACAAAGACAGAACTTAGAACTACTTTATTTTGTCAAGTTTCAAGGAGCTAGCACAAACCGTGTTTGATTTAGACTTCCAACCACATCTATATATGTAGGAGGAAGTAGAGTGAAACCTAAAAATTCGAAGTGTTACTGGAAACGAACGCTTCAAGCAAGAAGAGTGAAAATTGGGCACCTAAGTGGGCTTAGTGTACTGATCATTACCACAGGGAATCATCAAGATTGCTTAAAAAAAATATTTGCCAAGATTCCAGAAATCCAGTAGTTATTTGGAAGCTTGATACACCTTTGAAATGAAAGTGTCTTTCGGCAGTCTCGGTTGGGGTACTTCAAGAGGAAACAAACCATAGAGATAGAACTTAGAACTACTTTATTTTGTCAAGTTTCAAGGAGCTAGCACTAACGGTGTTTGATTCAGAGTTCCAAACACATCTATCTAAATGGGAGAAAGCAGAGTGTAACGTAAAAACTCAAACTGTTACTGGTAACGAACTCTTCATCCTAGAAGAGTGAATATTGGGCAGCTAAGTGGGCTTAGTGAACTGATCATTACCACAAGAATCATCAGGATCGGATGAAAAAATATTTGCCGACTATTCAGAAAACCAGTATTTTTATGGAATCTTGCCACACATTTCCAATGAAAGTGTCTTACGCAGTCTCTGCTTTTGGCTACTTCAAAAGGAAACAAACCATAGAGACAGAACACAGAACTACTTTATTTTGTGAAGTTTCAAAAAGCTAGCACAAACCGTGTTTGATTTAGAGTTCCAAACACATCTATCTATATAGGAGGAAACAGAGTGAAACCTAAAATTCAAAGTGTCACTGGAAAGGAACGCTTCAAGCAAGAAGAATGAAAATTGGGCAGCTACGTGGACTTAGTGAACTGATCATTACCACAGAGAATCATCTAGATTGGGTGAAAAAATATTTGCCGAGATTCCAGAAATCCAGTAGTTTTTTGGAAGCTTGGCACACCTTTGAAATGAAAGTGTCTTTCGGCAGTCTCTGTTGGGGTACTTCAAGAGTAAACAAACCATAGAGATAGAACTTAGAACTACTTTATTTTGTCAAGTTTCTAGGAGCTAGCACAAACCGTGTTTGATTCAGAGTTCCAAACACATCTATCTATATGGGAGAAAACAGAGTGAAACGTAAAAACTCAAACTGTTAATGGTAACGAACGCTTCATCCTAGAAGAGTGAATATTGGGCAGCTAAGTGGACTTACTGAATTGATCATTACCACAGAAAATCATGAAGATTGGGTGAAAAAAAATTTGCCGAGATTTCAGAAAACCAGTACTTTTTTGGAAGCTTGGCACACCTTTGAAATGAAAGTGTCTTTCGGCAGTCTCTGTTGGGGTACTTCAAGAGGAAACAAACCATAGAGATAGAACTTAGAACTACTTTATTTTGTCAAGTTTCAAGGAGCTAGCACAAACCGTGTTTGATTCAGAGTTCCAAACACATCTATCTATATGGGAGAAAACAGAGTGAAACGTAAAAACTCAAACTGTTCCTGGTAACGAACGCTTCATCCTAGAAGAGTGAATATTGGGCAGCTAAGTGGACTTAGTGAACTGACCATTACCACAAGAATCATCAGGATCGGATGAAAAAATATTTGCCGACTATTCAGAAAACCAGTAGTTTTTTGGAAGCTTGGCACACCTTTCCAATGAAAGTGTCTTACGCAGTCTCTCCTTGTGGCTACTTCAAAGGAAACAAACCATAGAGACAGAACTTAGAACTCCTTTATTTTGTGAAGTTTCAAAAAGCTAGCACAAACCGTGTTTGATTTAGAGTTCCAAACACATCTATCTATATAGGAGAAAACAGAGTGAAAACTAAAAATTCAAAGTGTCACTGGAATCGAACGCTTCAAGGAAGAAGAATGAAAATTGGGCAGCTAAGTGGACTTACTGAATTGATCATTACCACAGAAAATCATGAAGATTGGGTGAAAAAAAATTTGCCGAGATTTCAGAAAACCAGTAGTTTTATGGAATCTTGGCACACCTTTCAAATGAAAGTGTCTTTCGGCAGTCTATGCTTGGGGTAATTCAAGAGGAAACAAACCACAAAGACAGAACTTAGAACTACTTTATTTTGTCAAGTTTCAAGGAGCTAGCACAAACCGTGTTTGATTTAGACTTCCAACCACATCTATATATGTAGGAGGAAGTAGAGTGAAACCTAAAAATTCGAAGTGTTACTGGAAACGAACGCTTCAAGCAAGAAGAGTGAAAATTGGGCACCTAAGTGGGCTTAGTGTACTGATCATTACCACAGGGAATCATCAAGATTGCTTGAAAAAAATATTTGCCAAGATTCCAGAAATCCAGTAGTTATTTGGAAGCTTGATACACCTTTGAAATGAAAGTGTCTTTCGGCAGTCTCGGTTGGGGTACTTCAAGAGGAAACAAACCATAGAGATAGAACTTAGAACTACTTTATTTTGTCAAGTTTCAAGGAGCTAGCACTAACGGTGTTTGATTCAGAGTTCCAAACACATCTATCTAAATGGGAGAAAGCAGAGTGTAACGTAAAAACTCAAACTGTTACTGGTAACGAACTCTTCATCCTAGAAGAGTGAATATTGGGCAGCTAAGTGGGCTTAGTGAACTGATCATTACCACAAGAATCATCAGGATCGGATGAAAAAATATTTGCCGACTATTCAGAAAACCAGTATTTTTATGGAATCTTGCCACACATTTCCAATGAAAGTGTCTTACGCAGTCTCTGCTTTTGGCTACTTCAAAAGGAAACAAACCATAGAGACAGAACACAGAACTACTTTATTTTGTGAAGTTTCAAAAAGCTAGCACAAACCGTGTTTGATTTAGAGTTCCAAACACATCTATCTATATAGGAGGAAACAGTGAAACCTAAAATTCAAAGTGTCACTGGAAAGGAACGCTTCAAGCAAGAAGAATGAAAATTGGACAGCTACGTGGACTTAGTGAACTGATCATTTCCACAGAGAATAATCTAGATTGGGTGAAAAAATATTTGCCGAGATTCCAGAAATCCAGTAGTTTTTTGGAAGCTTGGCACACCTTTGAAATGAAAGTGTCTTTCGGCAGTCTCTGTTGGGGTACTTCGAGAGGAAACAAACCATAGAGATAGAACTTAGAACTACTTTATTTTGTCAAGTTTCAAGGAGCTAGCACAAACCGTGTTTGATTCAGAGTTCCAAACACATCTATCTATATGGGAGAAAACAGAGTGAAACGTAAAAACTCAAACTGTTCCTGGTAACGAACGCTTCATCCTAGAAGAGTGAATATTGGGCAGCTAAGTGGACTTAGTGAACTGACCATTACCACAAGAATCATCAGGATCGGATGAAAAAATATTTGCTGAGTATTCAGAAAACAAGTAGTTTTTTGGAAGCTTGGCACACCTTTCCAATGAAAGTGTCTTACGCAGTCTCTGCTTGTGTTTACTTCAAGAGGAAACAAACCATAGAGACAGAACTTAGAACTACTTTATTTTGTGAAGTTTCAAAAAGCTAGCACAAACCGTGTTTGATTTAGAGTTCCAAACACATCTATCTATATAGGAGAAAACAGAGTGAAACCTAAAAATTCAAAGTGTCACTGGAAACGAATGCTTCAAGCAAGAAGAATGAAAATTGGGCAGCTAAGTGGACTTATTGAATTGATCATTACCAGAGAGAATCATGAAGATTGGGTGAAAAAAAATTTGCCGAGATTTCAGAAAACCAGTACTTTTTTGGAAGCTTGGCAAACCTCTGAAATGAAAGTGTCTTTATGCAGCCTCTGCTTGGGGTAATTCAAGAGGAAACAAACCACAAAGACAGAACTTAGAACTACTTTATTTTGTCAAGTTTCAGGGAGCTAGCACAAACCGTGTTTGATTTAGACTTCCAAACACATCTATCTATATAGGAGGAAATAGAGTGAAACCTAAAAATTCGAAGTGTTACTGGAAACAAACGCTTCAAGCAAGAAGAGTGAAAATTGGGCAGCTAAGTGGACTTAGTGAACTGATCATTACTACAGAGAATCATCTAGATTGGGTGAAAAAATATTCGCCGAGATTTCAGAAATCCAGCAGTTTTTTGGAAGCTTGGCACACCTTTGAAATGAAAGTGTCTTTCGGCAGTCTCTGTTGGGGTACTTCAAGAGGAAACACACCATAGAGATAGAACTTAGAACTACTTTATTTTGTCAAGTTTCAAGGAGCTAGCACAAACCGTGTTTTATTCAGAGTTCCAAACACATCTATCTATATGGGAGAAAAAAGAGTGAAACGTAAAAACTCAAACTGTTACTGGTAACGAACGCTTCATCCTAGAAGAGTGAATATTGGGCAGCTAAGTGGACTTAGTGAACTGATCATTACCACAAGAATCATCAGGGTATATTTTTCCATCTTCTGAGATCTTCTTCTATTTCTCTCTTTAGGGTTCTGTAGTTTTCATTGTATAAATCTTTCACCTCTTTTGTTAGGTTGATTCCCAAGTATTTTATTTTTTTTAGGATATTGTGAATGGGGTAGATGTCCTCATTTCCAGTTCATTAGATTTGTCGCTGATATACAGGAATGCCTTTGATTTATGCCTGTTGATTTTATATCCAGCCACTTTGCTGAATTCATTTATTACCTCTAGTAGTTTCTTTGTAGACCCTTTTGTGTCTTCTAGGTATAGGATCATATCATCCGCAAATAGTGATAATTTAAGTTCTTCTTTTCCTATTTTTATGCCTTTAATTTCTTTCGTCTGTCTAATTGCTCTGGCCAGTGTTTCGAGAACTATATTGAATAGAAGTGGTGAGAGAGGGCATCACTTTCTTGTTCCATATTTTACAGGGAATGCCTTCAGTTTTTTTTCCATTTAGAATGATGCTAGCCTGAGGCTTAGCATATATAGCTTTTATAATTTTGAGGTAAGTTCCTGTTATCCCTAGTTTTTCTAATGTTTTGAACATAAAGGAATGCTGTACTTTGTCGAATGCTTTTTCTGCATCCACCGAGATGATCATATGGTTCTTATCTTTAAGTCTATTGATGTGGTGAATATCGTTTATTGATTTCCGTATATTGAACCAGCCTTGCATCCCAGGGATGAATCCTACTTGATCATGGTGCACAATCTTTTTTATATGTTTTTGTGTACGATTTGCCAGAATTTTATTGAGGATTTTTGCATCTAAATTCATTAGGGATATTGGTCTGTAGTTTT
The DNA here is from genome assembly GCF_048772815.1 of Callospermophilus lateralis. Lineage (NCBI taxonomy): Eukaryota > Metazoa > Chordata > Mammalia > Rodentia > Sciuridae > Callospermophilus > Callospermophilus lateralis. The sequence continues at coordinate 13,902 of NW_027514125.1, forward strand.
ATTTCTTCGAGGTGTCCTTCTCTGGTTTGGGAATCAGGGTGATATTGGCCTCATAGAATGAATTTGGGAGATCTCCCTCTTTTTCTATCTCCTGAAATATATTATGGAGTATTGGTATTAGTTCCTCTTTAAATGTTTTGTAAAACTCTGCTGTATATCCATCCGGTCCTGGGCTTTTCTTGGTTGGTAGTCTTTTGATGGCTTCTTCTATTTCCTCCCTTGATATTGATCTGTTTAGGTTGTTTATATCTTCCTGATTCCATCTGGGTAGTTCATATGTCTCAAGGAATTTATCTATGCCTTCACTATCTTCTATTTTATTAGAGTATAGGGTCTCAAAATAATTTCTAATTATCGTCTGTATTTCTGAATTGTCTGTTGTGATGTTGCCTTTTTCATCCCGTAAGCTAGTAATTTGGGTTCTCTCTCTTCTTCTCTTTGTTAGCGTGGCTAGTGGTCTATCAATCTTATTTATTTTTTCAAAGAACCAACTTTTAGTTTTGTCAATTTTTTCGATTGTTTCTTTTGTTTCAATTTCATTGATTTCTGCTCTAATTAAGATGGAAAAATATACCCTGTTCATGGATAGGCAGAACTAACATCATCAAAATGGCAATATTACCAAAAGTTCTCTATAGGTTCAATGCAATGCCAATCAAAATCCCAACGGCATTTCTTGTAGAAATAGATAAAGCAATCATGAAATTCATATGGAAAAATAAAAGACCCAGAATAGCAAAGCAATTCTAAGCAGGAAGTGTGAATCAGGAGGTGTAGCGATACCAGATTTCAAACTGTACTACAAAGCAATAGTAACAAAAACAGCATGGTACTGGTACCAAAACAGGCGGGTGGACCAATGGTATAGAATAGAGGACACAGAAACCAATCCACAAAATTACAACTATCTTATATTCGATAAAGGGGCTAAAAGCATGCAATGGAGGAAGGATAGCATCTTCAACAAATGGTGCTGGGAAAACTGGAAATCCATATGCAATAAAATGAAACTGAATCTCCTCCTCTCGCCATGCACAAAAGTTAACTCAAAATGGATCAAGGACCTTGATATCAAATCAGAGACTATGCGTCTGATAGATGAAAAGGTTGGCTCCGATCTACATATTGTGTGGTCGGGCTCCAAATTCCTTAATAGGACACCCATAGCACAAGAGTTAAAAACAAGAATCAACAAATGGGACTTACTTAAACTAAAAAGTTTTTTCTCAGCAAGAGAATCAATAAGAGAGGTAAATAGGGAGCCTACATCATGGGAACAAATTTTTACTCCTCACACTTCAGATAGAGCCCTAATATCCAGAGTATACAAAGAACTCAAAAAATTAAACAAGAAGAAAACAAATAACCCAATCAACAAATGGGCCAAAGACCTGAACAGACACTTCTCAGAGGAGGACATACAATCAATCAACAAGTACATGAAAAAATGCTCACCATCTCTAGCAGTCAGAGAAATGCAAATCAAAACCACCCTAAGATACCATCTCACTCCAGTAAGATTGGCAGCCATTAGGAAGTCAAACAGCAACAAGTGCTGGCGAGGATGTGGGGAAAAGGGTACTCTTATACATTGCTGGTGGGACTGCAAAATGGTGAGGCCAATATGGAAAGCAGTATGGAGATTCCTGGGAAAGCTGGGAATGGAACCACAATTTGACCCAGCTATTGCCCTTCTCGGACTATTCCCTGAAGACCTCAAAAGAGCGTACTACAGGGATACTGCCACATCGATGTTCATAGCAGCACAATTCACAATAGCTAGATTGTGGAACCAATCCCGATGCCCCTCAATAGATGAATGGATAAAAAAAAGTGGCATTTATACACAATGGAGTACTATGCAGCACTAAGAAATGACAAAATCATGGAATTTGCAGGGAAATGGATAGCACTAGAGCAGATTATGCTAAGTGAAGCTAGCCAATCCCTAAAAAACAAATGCCGAATGTCTTCTTTGATATAATGTGAGCAACCAAGAAGAGAGCAGAAAGGAAGAGCAGGAGGAAAAGATTTACATTAAGCAGAGTCATGAAGTGGGAGGGAAAGGGAGAGAAAAGGGAAATTGCTTGGAAATGGAAGGAGACCCTCGTTGTTATACAAAATTACATATAAGAGTTTGTGAGGGGAATGGGAAAAAAATAAGGAGAGAAATGAATTACACTAAATGGGGTAGAGAGAGAAGATGGGAGGGGAGGGGAGGGGGGAATAGTAGAGGATAGAAAAGGTAGCAGAATACAACAGTTACTATTATGGTATTATGTAAAAATGTGGATGTGTAACCGATGTGATTCTGTAATCTTTGTAATGTTTTGAATAACCAATAAAAAACAAAAAAATTAAAAAAAGAAAACATTGACAAATTTTATCACCTAGGAACAATAAATTTCATGGCAGACAAGAAAAAAAAAGGAATTTTTTTTAAATGAAAAACTATACAATCATAAAAATGAAAAGTTATATTCTATTTATGTACAATGAATCCAAGTGCATTCTGATGTCATGTTCAACAAGATAGAGCAAATTCTAAAAAAAGAAAAAAAAATGACAAACTAAAAAAGAAATGTGCAAAATATAATAATAAATGCTATATCCCTAATGTATAAAAAAAAAAAAAAGAATCCTCAGGATCGGATGAAAAAATATTTGCCGACTATTCAGAAAACCAGTAGTTTTTTGGAAGCTTGGCACACCTTTCCAATGAAAGTGTCTTACGCAGTCTCTGCTTGTGGCTACTTCAAAAGGAAACAAACCATAGAGACAGAACTTGGAACTACTTTATTTTGTCAAGTTTCAAGGAGCTAGCAAAAACCGTGTTTGATTTAGACTTCCAAATACATCTATCTATATAGGAGAAAACAGAGGGAAACCTAAAAATTCAAAGTGTCACTGGAAACGAATGCTTCAAGCTAGAAGAATGAAAATTGGGCAGCTAAGTGGACTTATTGAATTGATCATTACCACAGAGAATCATGAAGATTGGGTGAAGAGAAATTTGCCAAGATTTCAGAAAACCAGTACTTTTTTGGAAGGAAGCTTGGCACACCTTTGAAATGAAAGTGTCTTTCGGCAGTCTCTGCTTGGGTAATTCACGAGGAAACAAACCAAAGACAGAACTTAGAACTACTTTATTTTGTCAACTTTCAAGGAGCTAGCACAAACCGTGTTTGATTTAGACTTCCAACCACATCTATCTATATAGGAGGAAATAGATTGAAACCTAAAAATTCGAAGTGTTACTGGAAACGAACGCTTCAAGCAAGAAGAGTGAAAATTGGGCAGCTAAGTGGACTTAGTGAACTGATCACTACCACAGAGAATCATCTAGATTGGGTGAAAAAATATTTGCCGAGATTTCAGAAATCCAGCAGTTTTTTGGAAGCTTGGCACACCTTTGAAATGAAAGTGTCTTTCGGCAGTCTCTGTTGGGGTACTTCAAGAGGAAACAAACCATAGATATAGAACTTAGAACTACTTTATTTTGTCAAGTTTCAAGGAGCTAGCACAAACCGTGTTTGATTCAGAGTTCCAAACACATCTATCTATATGGGAGAAAACAGAGTGAAACGTAAAAACTCAAACTGTTACTGGTAACGAACGCTTCATCCTAGAAGAGTGAATATTGGGCAGCTAAGTGGACTTAGTGAACTGATTATTACCACAAGAATCTTCAGGATCGGATGAAAAAGTATTTGCCGACTATTCAGAAAACCAGTAGTTTTTTGGAAGCTTGGCACACCTTTCCAATGAAAGTGTCTTACGCAGTCTCTGCTTGTGCTACTTCAAGAGGAAACAAACCATAGAGACAGAAATTAGAACTACTTTATTTTGTCAAGTTTCAAGGAGCTAGTACAAACCGTGTTTGATTTAGAGTTCCAAACACATCTATCTATATAGGAGGAAATACAGTGAAACCTAAAAATTCGAAGTGTTACTGGAAAAGAACGCTTCAAGCAAGAAGAGTGAAATTGGGCAGCTATGTGGAATAATTGAATTGATCATAACCACAGAGAATCATGAAGATTGAGTGAAAAAAAATTTGCCGAGATTTCAGAAGACCAGTACTTTTTTGGAAGCTTGGCACACCTTTGAAATGAAAGTGTCTTTGGCAGTCTCTGTTGGGGTACTTCAAGAGGAAACAAACCATAGAGATATTACTCAGAACTACTTTATTTTGTCAAGTTTCAAGGAGCTAGCACAAACCGTGTTTGATTCAGAGTTCCAAACACATCTATTTATATGGGTGAAAACAGAGTGAAACGTAAAAACTCAAACTGTTACTGGTAATGAACGCTTCATCCTAGAAGAGTGAATATTGGGCAGCTAAGTGGACTTAGTGAACTGATCATTACCACAAGAATCATCAGGATTTGATGAAAAAATATTTGCCGACTATTCAGAAAAAAAGTAGTTTTTTGGAAGCTTGGAACACCTTTCCAATAAAAGTGTCTTACGCAGTCTCTGCTTGTGGCTACTTCAAGACGAAACAAACCATAGAGACAGAACTTAGAACTCTTTTATTTTGTGAAGTTTCAAAAAGCTAGCACAAACCGTGTTTGATTTAGAGTTCCAAACACATCTATCTATATAGGAAAAAACAGAGTGAAACCTAAAAATTCAAAGTGTCAATGGAAACGAACGCTTCAAGCAAGAAGAATGAAAATTGGGCAGCTAAGTGGACTTATTGAATTGATCATTACCACAGAGATTCATGAAGATTGGGAGAACAAATATTGCCGAGATTTCAGAAATCCAGTAGTTTTTTGGAAGCTTGGCACACCTTTGAAATGAAAGTGTCTTTCGGCAGTCTCTGTTGGGGTACTTCAAGAGGAAACAAACCATAGAGATAGAACTTAGAACTACTTTATTTTGTCAAGTTTCAAGGAGCTAGCACAAACCGTGTTTGATTCAGAGTTACAAACACATCTATCTATATGGGAAGAAACAGAGTGAAACGTAAAAACTCAAACTGTTACTGGTAACGAACGCTTCATCCTAGAAGAGTGAATATTGGGCAGCTAAGTGGACTTAGTGAACTGATCATTACCACAAGAATCATCAGGATCGGATGAAAAAATATTTGCCGACTATTCAGAAAACCAGTAGTTTTTGGAAGCTTGGCACACCTTTCCAATGAAAGTGTCTTACGCAGTCTCTGCTTGTGGCTACTTCAAGACGAAACAAACCATAGAGACAGAACTTAGAACTCTTTTATTTTGTGAAGTTTCAAAAAGCTAGCACAAACCGTGTTTGATTTAGAGTTCCAAACACATCTATCTATATAGGAAAAAACAGAGTGAAACCTAAAAATTCAAAGTGTCAATGGAAACGAACGCTTCAAGCAAGAAGAATGAAAATTGGGCAGCTAAGTGGACTTATTGAATTGATCATTACCACAGAGATTCATGAAAATTGGGAGAACAAATATTTCCGAGATTTCAGAAATCCAGTAGTTTTTTGGAAGCTTGGCACACCTTTGAAATGAAAGTGTCTTTCGGCAGTCTCTGTTGGGGTACTTCAAGAGGAAACAAACCATAGAGATAGAACTTAGAACTACTTTATTTTGTCAAGTTTCAAGGAGCTAGCACAAACCGTGTTTGATTCAGAGTTACAAACACATCTATCTATATGGGAGAAAACAGAGTGAAACGTAAAAACTCAAACTGTTCCTGGTAACGAAGGCTTCATCCTAGAAGAGTGAATATTGGGCAGCTAAGTGGACTTAGTGAACTGATCATTACCACAAGAATCATCAGGATTGGATGAAAAAATATTTGCCGACTATTCAGAAAACAAGTAGTTTTTTGGAAGCTTGGCACACCTTTCAAATGAAAGTGTCTTACGCAGTTTCTGCTTGTGGCTACTTCAAGAGGAAACAAACCATAGAGACAGAACTTAGAACTACTTTATTTTCTGAAGTTTCAAAAAGCTAGCACAAACCGTGTTTGATTTAGAGTTCTAAACACATCTATCTATATAGGAGAAAACAGAGTGAAACCTAAAATTTCAAAGTGTCACTGGAAACGAACGCTTCAATCAAGAAGAATGAAAATTGGGCAGCTAAGTGGACTTTTTGAATTGATCATTACCACAGAGAATCAGGAAGATTGGGTGAAAAAAAATTTGCCGAGATTTCAGAAAACCAGTACTTTTTTGGAAGGAAGCTTGGCACACATTTGAAATGAAAGTGTCTTTCAGCAGTCTCTGCTTGGGGTAATTCAAGAGGAAACAAACCACAAAGACAGAAATTAGAACTACTTTATTTTGTCAAGTTTCAAGGAGCTAGCACAAACCGTGTTTGATTTAGACTTCCAACCATATCTATCAATATAAGAGGAAATAGAGTGAAACCTAAAAATTCGAAGTGTTACTGGAAACGAACGCTTCAAGCAAAAAGAGTGAAAATTGGGCAGCTAGGTGGACTTAGTGAACTGATCACTACCTCAGAGAATCATCTAGATTGGTTGAAAAAATATTTGCCGAGATTTCAGAAATCCAGCAGTTTTTTGGAAGCTTGGCACACCTTTGAAATGAAAGTGTCTTTCGGCACTCTCTGTTGGGGTACTTCAAGAGGAAACAAACCATAGAGATAGAACTTAGAACTACTTTATTTTTTCAAGTTTCAAGGAGCTGGCCCAAACCGTGTTTGATTCAGAGTTCCAAACACATCTATCTATATGGGAGAAAACAGAGTGAAACGTAAAAACTCAAACTGTTACTGGTAACGAACGCTTCATCCTAGAAGAGTGAATATTGGGCATCTAAGTGGACTTAGTGAACTGATCATTACCACAAGAATCATCAGGATTGGATGAAAAAATATTTGCCGACTATTCAGAAAACAAGTAGTTTTTTGGCTACTTGGCACACCTTTCCAATGAAAGTGTCTTACGCAGTCTCTGCTTGTCGCTACTTCAAGACGAAACAAACCGTAGAGACAAAACTTAGAATTCATTTATTTTGTGGAGTTTCAAAAAGCTAGCACAAACCGTGTTTGATTTAGAGTTCCAAACACATCTATCTATATAGGAAAAAAACAGAGTGAAACATAAAAATTCAAAGTGTCAATGGAAACGAACGCTTCAATCAAGAAGAATGAAAATTGGGCAGCTAAGTGGACTTATTGAATTGATCATTACCACAGAGAATCATGAAGATTGGGTGAACAAATATTTGCCGAGATTTCAGAAATCCAGTAGTTTTTTGGAAGCTTGGCACACCTTTGAAATGAAAGTGTCTTTCGGCAGTCTCTGTTGGGGAACTTCAAGAGGAAACAAACCATAGAGATAGAACTTAGAACTACATTATTTTGTCAAGTTTCAAAAACTAGCACAAAGCATGTTTGATTGATTCAGAGTTCCAAACACATCTATCTATATGGGAGAAAACAGAGTGAAACGTAAAAACTCAAACTGTTACTGGTAACGAACGCTTCATCCTAGAATAGTGAATATTGGGCAGCTAAATGGACTTGGTGAACTGAACATTACCACAAGAATCATCAGGATCGGATGAAAAAATATTGCCGACTATTCAGAAAACAAGTAGTTTTTTGGAAGCTTGGCACACCTTTCAAATGAAAGTGTCTTACGCAGTTTCTGCTTGTGGCTACTTCAAGAGGAAACAAAACATAGAGACAGAACTTAGAACTAAATTATTTTGTGAAGTTTCAAAAAGCTAGCACAAACCGTGTTTGATTTAGAGTTCTAAACACATCTATCTATATAGGAGAAAACAGAGTGAAACCTAAAAATTCAAAGTGTCACGGGATGCGAACGCTTCAAGCAAGAAGAATGAAAATTTTGCAGCTAAGTGGACTTATTGAATTGATCATTACCACACAGAATCAGGAAGATTGGGTGAAAAAAAATTTGCCGAGATTTCAGAAAACCAGTAACTTTTTGGAAGGAAGCTTGGCACACTTTTGAAATGAAAGTGTCTTTCGGCAGTCTCTGCTTGGGGTAATTCAAGAGGAAACAAACCACAAAGACAGAACTTAGAACTACTTTATTTTGACAAGTTTCAAGGAGCTAGCACAAACCGTGTTTGATTTAGACTTCCAACCACATCTATCTATATAGGAGGAAATAGAGTGAAACCTAAAAATTCGAGGTGTTACTGGAAAAGAACGCTTCATGCAAGAAGAGTGAAAATTTGGCAGCTAAGTGGACTTAGTGAACTGATCACTACCACAGAGAATCATCTAGATTGGGTGAAAAAATATTTGCCGAGATTTCAGAAATCCATTAGTTTTTTGGAATTTGGCACACCTTTGAAATGAAAGTGTCTTTCGGCAGTCTCTGTTGGGGTACTTCAAGAGGAAACAAACCATAGAGATAGAACTTAGAACTACATTATTTTGTCAAGGTTCAAAAACTAGCACAAACCGTGTTTGATTGATTCAGAGTTCCAAACACATCTATCTATATGGGAGAAAACAGAGTGAAACGTAAAACTCAAACTGTTACTGGTAACGAACGCTTCATCCTAGAAGAGTGAATATTGGGCAGCTAAGTGGACTTGGTGAACTGATCATTACCACAAGAATCATCAGTATCGGATGAAAAAATATTTGCCGACTATTCAGAAAGCAAGTAGATTTTGGAAGCTTGGCACACCTTTCAAATGAAAGTGTCTTACGCAGTTTCTGCTTGTGGCTACTTCAAGAGGAAACAAAACATAGAGACAGAATTTAGAACTAAATTATTTTGTGAAGTTTCAAAAAGCTAGCACAAACCGTGTTTGATTTAGAGTTCTAAACACATCTATCTATATAGGAGAAAACAGAGTGAAACCTAAAAATTCAAAGTGTCACTGGATGCGAACGCTTCAAGCAAGAAGAATGAAAATTTTGCAGCTAAGTGGACTTATTGAATTGATCATTACCACACAGAATCAGGAAGATTGGGTGAAAAAAAATTTGCCGAGATTTCAGAAAACCAGTAACTTTTTGGAAGGAAGCTTGGCACACCTTTGAAATGAAAGTGTCTTTCGGCAGTCTCTGCTTGGGGTAATTCAAGAGGAAACAAACCACAAAGACAGAACTTAGAACTACTTTATTTGGACAAGTTTCAAGGAGCTAGCACAAACCGTGTTTGATTTAGACTTCCAACCACATCTATCTATATAGGAGGAAATAGAGTGAAACCTAAAAATTCGAAGTGTTACTGGAAACGAACGCTTCAAGCAAGAAGAGTGAAAATTGGGCAGCTAAGTGGACTTAGTGAACTGATCACTACCACAGAGAATCATCTAGATTGGGTGAAAAAATATTTGCCGAGATTTCAGAAATCCAGCAGTTTTTTGGAAGCTTGGCACACCTTTGAAATGAAAGTGTCTTTAGGCAGACTCTGTTGGGGTACTTCAAGAGGAAACAAACCATAGATATAGAACTTAGATCTACTTTATTTTGTCAAGTTTCAAGGAGCTGGCACAGACCGTGTTTGATTCAGAGTTCCAAACACATCTATCTATATGGGAGAAAACAGAGTGAAACGTAAAAACTCAAACTGTTACTGGTAACGAACGCTTCATCCTAGAAGAGTGATTATTGGGCAGCTAAGTGGACTTAGTGAACTGATCATTACTACAAGATTCATCAGGATCGGATGAAAGAATATTTGCCGACTATTCAGAAAACCAGTAGTTTTTTGGAAGCTTGGCACACCTTTCCAATGAAAGTGTCTTACGCAGTCTCTGCTTGTCGCTACTTCAAGATGAAACAAACCGTAGAGACAGAACTTAGAACTCTTTTATTTGGTGAAGTTTCAAAAAGCTAGCACAAACCGTGTTTGATTTAGAGTTCCAAACACATCTATCTATATAGGAAAAAACAGAGTGAAACCTAAAAATTCAAAGTGTCAATGGAAACGAACGCTTCAAGCAAGGAGAATGAAAATTGGGCAGCTAAGTGGACTTATTGAATTGATCATTACCACAGAGAATCATGAAGATTGGGTGAACAAATATTTGCCGAGATTTCAGAAATCCAGTAGTTTTTTGGAAGCTTGGCACACCTTTGAAATGAAAGTGTCTTTCGGCAGTCTCTGTTGGGGTACTTCAAGAGGAAACAAACCATAGAGATAGAACTTAGAACTACATTATTTTGTCAAGTTTCAAAAACTAGCACAAACCGTGTTTGATTCAGAGTTCGAAACACATCTATCTATATGGTAGAAAACAGAGTGAAACGTAAAAACTCAAACTGTTACTGGTAACGAACGCTTCATCCTAGAAGAGTGAATATTGGGCAGCTAAGTGGACTTAGTGAACTGATCATTACCACAAGAATCATCAGGATCGGATGAAAGAATATTTGCCGACTATTCAGAAAACCAGTAGTTTTTTTTAAGCTTGTCACACCTTTCCAATGAAAGTGTCTTATGCAGTCTCTGCTTGTCGCTACTTCAAGACGAAACAAACCGTAGAGACAGAACTTAGAACTCTTTTATTTGGTGAAGTTTCAAAAAGCTAGCACAAACCGTGTTTGATTTAGAGTTCCAAACACATCTATCTATATAGGAAAAAACAGTGTGAAACCTAAAAATTCAAAGTGGCAATGGAAACGAACGCTTCAAGAAGGGGAATGAAAATTCGGCAGCTAAGTGGACTTATTGAATTGATCATTACCACAGAGAATCATGAAGATTGGGTGAACAAATATTTGCCGAGATTTCAGAAATCCAGTAGTTTTTTGGAAGCTTGGCACACCTTTGAAATGAAAGTGTCTTTCGGCACTCTCTGTTGGGGTACTTCAAGAGGAAACAAAACATAGAGATAGAACTTAGAACTACATTATTTTGTCAAGTTTCAAAAACTAGCACAAACCGTGTTTGATTGATTCAGAGTTCCAAACACATCTATCTATATGGGAGAAAACAGAGTGAAACGTAAAAACTCAAACTGTTACTGGTAATGAACGCTTCATCCTAGAATAGTGAATATTGGGCAGCTAAGTGGACTTGGTGAACTGATCATTACCACAAGAATCATCAGGATCGGATGAAAAAATATTGCCGACTATTCAGAAAACAAGTAGTTTTTTGGAAGCTTGGCACACCTTTCAAATGAAAGTGTCTTACGCAGTTTCTGCTTGTGGCTACTTCAAGAGGAAACAAAACATAGAGACAGAACTTAGAACTAAATTATTTTGTGAAGTTTCAAAAAGCTAGCACAAACCGTGTTTGATTTAGAGTTCTAAACACATCTATCTATATAGGAGAAAACAGAGTGAAACCTAAAAATTCAAAGTGTCACTGGATGCGAACGCTTCAAGCAAGAAGAATGAAAATTTTGCAGCTAAGTGGACTTATTGAATTGATCATTACCACACAGAATCAGGAAGATTGGGTGAAAAAAAATTTGCCGAGATTTCAGAAAACCAGTAACTTTTTGGAAGGAAGCTTGGCACACCTTTGAAATGAAAGTGTCTTTCGGCAGTCTCTGCTTGGGGTAATTCAAGAGGAAACAAACCACAAAGACAGAACTTAGAACTACTTTATTTGGACAAGTTTCAAGGAGCTAGCACAAACCGTGTTTGATTTAGACTTCCAACCACATCTATCTATATAGGAGGAAATAGAGTGAAACCTAAAAATTCGAAGTGTTACTGGAAACGAATGCTTCAAGCAAGAAGAGTGAAAATTGGGCAGCTAAGTCGACTTAGTGAACTGATCACTACCACAGAGAATCATCTAGATTGGGTGAAAAAATATTTGCCGAGATTTCAGAAATCCAGTAGTTTTTTGGAAGCTTGGCACACCTTTGAAATGAAAGTGTCTTTCGGCAGTCTCTGTTGGGGTACTTCAAGAGGAAACAAACCATAGAGATAGAACGTAGAAGTACATTATTTTGTCAAGTTTCAAAAACTAGCACAAACCGTGTTTGATTGATTCAGAGTTCCAAACACATCTATCTATATGGGAGAAAACAGAGTGAAACGTAAAAACTCAAACTGTTACTGGTAACGAACGCTTCATCCTAGAAGAGTGAATATTGGGCAGATAAGTGGACTTGGTGAACTGATCATTACCACAAGAATCATCCGGATCGGATGAAAATATATTTGCCGACTATTCAGAAAGCAAGTAGATTTTGGAAGCTTGGCACACCTTTCAAATGAAAGTGTCTTACGCAGTTTCTGCTTGTGGCTACTGCAAGAGGAAACAAAACATAGAGACAGAACTTAGAACTAAATTATTTTGTGAAGTTTCAAAAAGCTAGCACAAACCATGTTTGATTTAGAGTTCTAAACACATCTATCTATATAGGAGAAAACAGAGTGAAACCTAAAAATTCAAAGTGTCACTGGAAACGAACGCTTCAAGCAAGAAGAATGAAAATTGGGCAGCTAAGTGGACTTATTGAATTGATCATTACCACAGAGAATCAGGAAGATTGGGTGAAAAAAAATTTGCCGAGATTTCAGAAAACCAGTAACTTTTTGGAAGGAAGCTTGGCACACCTTTGAAATGAAAGTGTCTTTCGGCAGTCTCTGCTTGGGGTAATTCAAGAGGAAACAAACCACAAAGACAGAACTTAGAACTACTTTATTTGGACAATTTTCAAGGAGCTAGCACAAACCGTGTTTGATTTAGACTTCCAACCACATCTATCTATATAGGAGGAAATAGAGTGAAACCTAAAAATTCGAAGTGTTACTGGAAACGAACGCTTCAAGCAACAAGAGTGAAAATTGGGCAGCTAAGTGGACTTAGTGAACTGATCACTACCACAGAGAATCATCTAGATTGGGTGAAAAAATATTTGCCGAGATTTCAGAAATCCAGCAGTTTTTTGGAAGCTTGGCACACCTTTGAAATGAAAGTGTCTTTCGGCAGTCTCTGTTGGGGTACTTCAAGAGGAAACAAACCATAGAGATAGAACTTAGATCTACTTTATTTTGTCAAGTTTCAAGGAGCTGGCACAGACCGTGTTTGATTCAGAGTTCCAAACACATCTATCTATATGGGAGAAAACAGAGTGAAACCTAAAAACTCAAACTGTTACTGGTAACGAACGCTTCATCCTAGAAGAGTGAATATTGGGCAGCTAAGTGGACTTAGTGAACTGATCATTACCACAAGATTCATCAGGATCGGATGAAAGAATATTTGCCGACTATTCAGAAAACCAGTATTTTTTTGGAAGCTTGGCACACCTTTCCAATGAAAGTGTCTTACGCAGTCTCTGCTTGTCGCTACTTCAAGACGAAACAAACCGTAGAGACAGAACTTAGAACTCTTTTATTTGGTGAAGTTTCAAAAAGCTAGCACAAACCGTGTTTGATTTAGAGTTCCAAACACATCTATCTATATAGGAAAAAACAGAGTGAAACCTAAAAATTCAAAGTGTCAATGGAAACGAACGCTTCAAGCAAGGAGAATGAAAATTGGGCAGCTAAGTGGACTTATTGAATTGATCATTACCACAGAGAATCATGAAGATTGGGTGAACAAATATTTGCCGAGATTTCAGAAATCCAGTAGTTTTTTGGAAGCTTGGCACACCTTTGAAATGAACGTGTCTTTCGGCAGTCTCTGTTGGGGTACTTCAAGAGGAAACATACCATAGAGATAGAACTTAGAACTACATTATTTTGTCAAGTTTCAAAAACTAGCACAAACCGTGTTTGATTCAGAGTTCGAAACACATCTATCTATATGGTAGAAAACAGAGTGAAACGTAAAAACTCAAACTGTTACTGGTAACGAAGGCTTCATCCTAGAAGAGTGAATATTGGGCAGCTAAGTGGACTTAGTGAACTTATCATTACCACAAGAATCATCAGGATCGGATGAAAAAATATTTGCCGACTATTCAGAAAACAAGTAGTTTTTTGGAAGCTTGGCACACCTTTCAAATTAATGTGTCTTACGCAGTTTCTGCTTGTGGCTACTTCAAGAGGAAACAAACCATAGAGACAAAACTTAGAACTACTTTATTTTGTGAAGTTTCAAAAAGCTAGCACAAACCGTGTTTGATTTAGACTTCCAACCACATCTATCTATATAGGAGGAAATAGAGTGAAACCTAAAAATTCGAAGTGTTACTGGAAACGAACGCTTCAAGCAAGAAGAGCGAAAATTGGGCAGCTAAGTGGACTTAGTGAACTGATCACTACCACAGAGAATCATCTAGATTGGGTGAAAAAATATTTGCCGAGATTTCAGAAATCCAGCAGTTTTTTGGAAGCTTGGCACACCTTTGAAATGAAAGTGTCTTTCGGCAGTCTCTGTTGGGGTACTTCAAGAGGAAACAAACCATAGAGATAGAACTTAGAACTACTTTATTTTTTCAAGTTTCAAGGAGCTGGCCCAAACCGTGTTTGATTCAGAGTTCCAAACACATCTATCTATATGGGAGAAAACAGAGTGAAACGTAAAAACTCAAACTGTTACTGGTAACTAACGCTTCATCCTAGAAGAGTGAATATTGGGCAGCTAAGTGGACTTAGTGAACTGATCATTACCACAAGAATCATCAGGATCGGATGAAAGAATATTTGCCGACTATTCAGAAAACCAGTAGTTTTTTTTAAGCTTGGCACACCTTTCCAATGAAAGTGTCTTATGCAGTCTCTGCTTGTCGCTACTTCAAGACGAAACAAACCGTAGAGACAGAACTTAGAACTCTTTTATTTGGTGAAGTTTCAAAAAGCTAGCACAAACCGTGTTTGATTTAGAGTTCCAAACACATCTATCTATATAGGAAAAAACAGAGTGAAACCTAAAAATTCAAAGTGGCAATGGAAACGAACGCTTCAAGAAGGAGAATGAAAATTCGGCAGCTAAGTGGACTTATTGAATTGATCATTACCACAGAGAATCATGAAGATTGGGTGAACAAATATTTGCCGAGATTTCAGAAATCCAGTAGTTTTTTGGAAGCTTGGCACACCTTTGAAATGAAAGTGTCTTTCGGCAGTCTCTGTTGGGGTACTTCAAGAGGAAACAAACCATAGAGATAGAACTTAGAACTACATTATTTTGTCAAGTTTCAAAAACTAGCACAAACCGTGTTTGATTGATTCAGAGTTCCAAACACATCTATCTATATGGGAGAAAACAGAGTGAAACGTAAAAACTCAAACTGTTACTGGTAATGAACGCTTCATCCTAGAATAGTGAATATTGGGCAGCTAAGTGGACTTGGTGAACTGATCATTACCACAAGAATCATCAGGATCGGATGAAAAAATATTGCCGACTATTCAGAAAACAAGTAGTTTTTTGGAAGCTTGGCACACCTTTCAAATGAAAGTGTCTTACACAGTTTCTGCTTGTGGCTACTTCAAGAGGAAACAAAACATAGAGACAGAACTTAGAACTAAATTATTTTGTGAAGTTTCAAAAAGCTAGCACAAACCGTGTTTGATTTAGAGTTCTAAACACATCTATCTATATAGGAGAAAACAGAGTGAAACCTAAAAATTCAAAGTGTCACTGGATGCGAACGCTTCAAGCAAGAAGAACGAAAATTTTGCAGCTAAGTGGACTTATTGAATTGATCATTACCACACAGAATCAGGAAGATTGGGTGAAAAAAAATTTGCCGAGATTTCAGAAAACCAGTAACTTTTTGGAAGGAAGCTTGGCACACCTTTGAAATGAAAGTGTCTTTCGGCAGTCTCTGCTTGGGGTAATTCAAGAGGAAACAAACCACAAAGACAGAACTTAGAACTACTTTATTTGGACAAGTTTCAAGGAGCTAGCACAAACCGTGTTTGATTTAGACTTCCAACCACATCTATCTATATAGGAGGAAATAGAGTGAAACCTAAAAATTCGAAGTGTTACTGGAAACGAACGCTTCAAGCAAGAAGAGTGAAAATTGGGCAGCTAAGTGGACTTAGTGAACTGATCACTAACACAGAGAATCATCTAGATTGGGTGAAAAAATATTTGCCGAGATTTCAGAAATCCAGTAGTTTTTTGGAAGCTTGGCACACCTTTGAAATGAAAGTGTCTTTCGGCAGTCTCTGTTGGGGTACTTCAAGAGGAAACAAACCATAGAGATAGAACTTAGAAGTACATTATTTTGTCAAGTTTCAAAAACTAGCACAAACCGTGTTTGATTGATTCAGAGTTCCAAACACATCTATCTATATGGGAGAAAACAGAGTGAAACGTAAAAACTCAAAGTGTTACTGGTAACGAACGCTTCATCCTAGAAGAGTGAATATTGGGCAGATAAGTGGACTTGGTGAACTGATCATTACCACAAGAATCATCAGGATCGGATGAAAAAATATTTGCCGACTATTCAGAAAGCAAGTAGATTTTGGAAGCTTGGCACACCTTTCAAATGAAAGTGTCTTACGCAGTTTCTGCTTGTGGCTACATCAAGAGGAAACAAAACATAGAGACAGAACTTAGAACTAAATTATTTTGTGAAGTTTCAAAAAGCTAGCACAAACCGTGTTTGATTTAGAGTTCTAAACACATCTATCTATATAGGAGAAAACAGAGTGAAACCTAAAAATTCAAAGTGTCACTGGAAACGAACGCTTCAAGCAAGAAGAATGAAAATTGGGCAGCTAAGTGGACTTATTGAATTGATCATTACCACAGAGAATCAGGAAGATTGGGTGAAAAAAAATTTGCCGAGATTTCAGAAAACCAGTAACTTTTTGGAAGGAAGCTTGGCACACCTTTGAAATGAAAGTGTCTTTCGGCAGACTCTGTTGGGGTACTTCAAGAGGAAACAAACCACAAAGACAGAACTTAGATCTACTTTATTTTGTCAAGTTTCAAGGAGCTGGCACAGACCGTGTTTGATTCAGAGTTCCAAACACATCTATCTATATGGGAGAAAACAGAGTGAAACGTAAAAACTCAAACTGTTACTGGTAACGAACGCTTCATCCTAGAAGAGTGAATATTGGGCAGCTAAGTGGACTTAGTGAACTGATCATTACCACAGATTCATCAGGATCGGATGAAAGAATATTTGCCGACTATTCAGAAAACCAGTAGTTTTTTGGAAGCTTGGCACACCTTTCCAATGAAAGTGTCTTACGCAGTCTCTGCTTGTCGCTACTTCAAGACGAAACAAACCGTAGAGACAGAACTTAGAACTCTTTTATTTGGTGAAGTTTCAAAAAGCTAGCACAAACCGTGTTTGATTTAGAGTTCCAAACACATCTATCTATATAGGAAAAAACAGAGTGAAACCTAAAAATTCAAAGTGTCAATGGAAACGAACGCTTCAAGCAAGGAGAATGAAAATTGGGCAGCTAAGTGGACTTATTGAATTGATCATTACCACAGAGAATCATGAAGATTGGGTGAACAAATATTTGCCGAGATTTCAGAAATCCAGTAGTTTTTTGGAAGCTTGGCACACCTTTGAAATGAAAGTGTCTTTCGGCAGTCTCTGTTGGGGTACTTCAAGAGGAAACAAACCATAGAGATAGAACTTAGAACTACATTATTTTGTCAAGTTTCAAAAACTAGCACAAACCGTGTTTGATTCAGAGTTCGAAACACATCTATCTATATGGTAGAAAACAGAGTGAAACGTAAAAACTCAAACTGTTACTGGTAACGAAGGCTTCATCCTAGAAGAGTGAATATTGGGCAGCTAAGTGGACTTAGTGAACTGATCATTACCACAAGAATCATCAGGATCGGATGAAAAAATATTTGCCGACTATTCAGAAAACAAGTAGTTTTTTGGAAGCTTGGCACACCTTTCAAATTAATGTGTCTTACGCAGTTTCTGCTTGTGGCTACTTCAAGAGGAAACAAACCATAGAGACAAAACTTAGAACTACTTTATTTTGTGAAGTTTCAAAAAGCTAGCACAAACCGTGTTTGATTTAGACTTCCAACCACATCTATCTATATAGGAGAAAACAGAGTGAAACCTAAAAATTCAAAGTGTCACTGGATGCGAACGCTTCAAGCAAGAAGAATGAAAATTTTGCAGCTAAGTGGACTTATTGAATTGATCATTACCACACAGAATCAGGAAGATTGGGTGAAAAAAAATTTGCCGAGATTTCAGAAAACCAGTAACTTTTTGGAAGGAAGCTTGGCACACCTTTGAAATGAAAGTGTCTTTCGGCAGTCTCTGCTTGGGGTAATTCAAGAGGAAACAAACCACAAAGACAGAACTTAGAACTACTTTATTTGGACAAGTTTCAAGGAGCTAGCACAAACCGTGTTTGATTTAGACTTCCAACCACATCTATCTATATAGGAGGAAATAGAGTGAAACCTAAAAATTCGAAGTGTTACTGGAAACGAACGCTTCAAGCAAGAAGAGTGAAAATTGGGCAGCTAAGTGGACTTAGTGAACTGATCACTAACACAGAGAATCATCTAGATTGGGTGAAAAAATATTTGCCGAGATTTCAGAAATCCAGTAGTTTTTTGGAAGCTTGGCACACCTTTGAAATGAAAGTGTCTTTCGGCAGTCTCTGTTGGGGTACTTCAAGAGGAAACAAACCATAGAGATAGAACTTAGAAGTACATTATTTTGTCAAGTTTCAAAAACTAGCACAAACCGTGTTTGATTGATTCAG
The DNA here is from genome assembly GCF_048772815.1 of Callospermophilus lateralis. NCBI lineage: Eukaryota > Metazoa > Chordata > Mammalia > Rodentia > Sciuridae > Callospermophilus > Callospermophilus lateralis. Next base: position 32,449 of record NW_027514125.1, read on the forward strand.
AGTTCCAAACACATCTATCTATATGGGAGAAAACAGAGTGAAACGTAAAAACTCAAACTGTTACTGGTAACGAACGCTTCATACTAGAAGAGTGAATATTGGGCAGATAAGTCTACTTGGTGAACTGATCATTACCACAAGAATCATCAGGATCGGATGAAAAAATATTTGCCGACTATTCAGAAAGCAAGTAGATTTTGGAAGCTTGGCACACCTTTGAAATGAAAGTGTCTTACGCAGTTTCTGCTTGTGGCTACTTCAAGAGGAAACAAAACATAGAGACAGAACTTAGAACTAAATTATTTTGTGAAGTTTCAAAAAGCTAGCACAAACCGTGTTTGATTTAGAGTTCTAAACACATCTATCTATATAGGAGAAAACAGAGTGAAACCTAAAAATTCAAAGTGTCACTGGAAACGAACGCTTCAAGCAAGAAGAATGAAAATTGGGCAGCTAAGTGGACTTATTGAATTGATCATTACCACAGAGAATCAGGAAGATTGGGTGAAAAAAAATTTGCCGAGATTTCAGAAAACCAGTAACTTTTTGGAAGGAAGCTTGAAACACCTTTGAAATGAAAGTGTCTTTCAGCAGACTCTGTTGGGGTACTTCAAGAGGAAACAAACCATAGAGATAGAACTTAGATCTACTTTATTTTGTCAAGTTTCAAGGAGCTGGCACAGACCGTGTTTGATTCAGAGTTCCAAACACATCTATCTATATGGGAGAAAACACAGTGAAACGTAAAAACTCAAACTGTTACTGGTAACGAACGCTTCATCCTAGAAGAGTGAATATTGGGCAGCTAAGTGGACTTAGTGAACTGATCATTACCACAAGATTCATCAGGATCGGATGAAAGAATATTTGCCGACTATTCAGAAAACCAGTAGTTTTTTGGAAGCTTGGCACACCTTTCCAATGAAAGTGTCTTACGCAGTCTCTGCTTGTCGCTACTTCAAGACGAAACAAACCGTAGAGACAGAACTTAGAACTCTTTTATTTGGTGAAGTTTCAAAAAGCTAGCACAAACCGTGTTTGATTTAGAGTTCCAAACACATCTATCTATATAGGAAAAAACAGAGTGAAACCTAAAAATTCAAAGTGTCAATGGAAACGAACGCTTCAAGCAAGGAGAATGAAAATTGGGCAGCTAAGTGGACTTATTGAATTGATCATTACCACAGAGAATCATGAAGATTGGGTGAACAAATATTTGCCGAGATTTCAGAAATCCAGTAGTTTTTTGGAAGCTTGGCACACCTTTGAAATGAAAGTGTCTTTCGGCAGTCTCTGTTGGGGTACTTCAAGAGGAAACAAACCATAGAGATAGAACTTAGAACTACATTATTTTGTCAAGTTTCAAAAACTAGCACAAACCGTGTTTGATTCAGAGTTCGAAACACATCTATCTATATGGTAGAAAACAGAGTGAAACGTAAAAACTCAAACTGTTACTGGTAACGAACGCTTCATCCTAGAAGAGTGAATATTGGGCAGCTAAGTGGACTTAGTGAACTGATCATTACCACAAGAATCATCAGGATCGGATGAAAAAATATTTGCCGACTATTCAGAAAGCAAGTAGTTTTTTGGAAGCTTGGCACACCTTTCAAATGAAAGTGTCTTACACAGTTTCTGCTTGTGGCTACTTCAAGAGGAAACAAAACATAGAGACAGAACTTAGAACTAAATTATTTTGTGAAGTTTCAAAAAGCTAGCACAAACCGTGTTTGATTTAGAGTTCTAAACACATCTATCTATATAGGAGAAAACAGAGTGAAACCTAAAAATTCAAAGTGTCACTGGATGCGAACGCTTCAAGCAAGAAGAACGAAAATTTTGCAGCTAAGTGGACTTATTGAATTGATCATTACCACACAGAATCAGGAAGATTGGGTGAAAAAAAATTTGCCGAGATTTCAGAAAACCAGTAACTTTTTGGAAGGAAGCTTGGCACACCTTTGAAATGAAAGTGTCTTTCGGCAGTCTCTGCTTGGGGTAATTCAAGAGGAAACAAACCACAAAGACAGAACTTAGAACTACTTTATTTGGACAAGTTTCAAGGAGCTAGCACAAACCGTGTTTGATTTAGACTTCCAACCACATCTATCTATATAGGAGGAAATAGAGTGAAACCTAAAAATTCGAAGTGTTACTGGAAACGAACGCTTCAAGCAAGAAGAGTGAAAATTGGGCAGCTAAGTGGACTTAGTGAACTGATCACTAACACAGAGAATCATCTAGATTGGGTGAAAAAATATTTGCCGAGATTTCAGAAATCCAGTAGTTTTTTGGAAGCTTGGCACACCTTTGAAATGAAAGTGTCTTTCGGCAGTCTCTGTTGGGGTACTTCAAGAGGAAACAAACCATAGAGATAGAACTTAGAAGTACATTATTTTGTCAAGTTTCAAAAACTAGCACAAACCGTGTTTGATTGATTCAGAGTTCCAAACACATCTATCTATATGGGAGAAAACAGAGTGAAACGTAAAAACTCAAAGTGTTACTGGTAACGAACGCTTCATCCTAGAAGAGTGAATATTGGGCAGATAAGTGGACTTGGTGAACTGATCATTACCACAAGAATCATCAGGATCGGATGAAAAAATATTTGCCGACTATTCAGAAAGCAAGTAGATTTTGGAAGCTTGGCACACCTTTCAAATGAAAGTGTCTTACGCAGTTTCTGCTTGTGGCTACATCAAGAGGAAACAAAACATAGAGACAGAACTTAGAACTAAATTATTTTGTGAAGTTTCAAAAAGCTAGCACAAACCGTGTTTGATTTAGAGTTCTAAACACATCTATCTATATAGGAGAAAACAGAGTGAAACCTAAAAATTCAAAGTGTCACTGGAAACGAACGCTTCAAGCAAGAAGAATGAAAATTGGGCAGCTAAGTGGACTTATTGAATTGATCATTACCACAGAGAATCAGGAAGATTGGGTGAAAAAAAATTTGCCGAGATTTCAGAAAACCAGTAACTTTTTGGAAGGAAGCTTGGCACACCTTTGAAATGAAAGTGTCTTTCGGCAGACTCTGTTGGGGTACTTCAAGAGGAAACAAACCACAAAGACAGAACTTAGATCTACTTTATTTTGTCAAGTTTCAAGGAGCTGGCACAGACCGTGTTTGATTCAGAGTTCCAAACACATCTATCTATATGGGAGAAAACAGAGTGAAACGTAAAAACTCAAACTGTTACTGGTAACGAACGCTTCATCCTAGAAGAGTGAATATTGGGCAGCTAAGTGGACTTAGTGAACTGATCATTACCACAGATTCATCAGGATCGGATGAAAGAATATTTGCCGACTATTCAGAAAACCAGTAGTTTTTTGGAAGCTTGGCACACCTTTCCAATGAAAGTGTCTTACGCAGTCTCTGCTTGTCGCTACTTCAAGACGAAACAAACCGTAGAGACAGAACTTAGAACTCTTTTATTTGGTGAAGTTTCAAAAAGCTAGCACAAACCGTGTTTGATTTAGAGTTCCAAACACATCTATCTATATAGGAAAAACAGAGTGAAACCTAAAAATTCAAAGTGTCAATGGAAACGAACGCTTCAAGCAAGGAGAATGAAAATTGGGCAGCTAAGTGGACTTATTGAATTGATCATTACCACAGAGAATCATGAAGATTGGGTGAACAAATATTTGCCGAGATTTCAGAAATCCAGTAGTTTTTTGGAAGCTTGGCACACCTTTGAAATGAAAGTGTCTTTCGGCAGTCTCTGTTGGGGTACTTCAAGAGGAAACAAACCATAGAGATAGAACTTAGAACTACATTATTTTGTCAAGTTTCAAAAACTAGCACAAACCGTGTTTGATTCAGAGTTCGAAACACATCTATCTATATGGTAGAAAACAGAGTGAAACGTAAAAACTCAAACTGTTACTGGTAACGAAGGCTTCATCCTAGAAGAGTGAATATTGGGCAGCTAAGTGGACTTAGTGAACTGATCATTACCACAAGAATCATCAGGATCGGATGAAAAAATATTTGCCGAGTATTCAGAAAACAAGTAGTTTTTTGGAAGCTTGGCACACCTTTCAAATTAATGTGTCTTACGCAGTTTCTGCTTGTGGCTACTTCAAGAGGAAACAAACCATAGAGACAAAACTTAGAACTACTTTATTTTGTGAAGTTTCAAAAAGCTAGCACAAACCGTGTTTGATTTAGACTTCCAACCACATCTATCTATATAGGAGAAAACAGAGTGAAACCTAAAAATTCAAAGTGTCACTGGATGCGAACGCTTCAAGCAAGAAGAATGAAAATTTTGCAGCTAAGTGGACTTATTGAATTGATCATTACCACACAGAATCAGGAAGATTGGGTGAAAAAAAATTTGCCGAGATTTCAGAAAACCAGTAACTTTTTGGAAGGAAGCTTGGCACACCTTTGAAATGAAAGTGTCTTTCGGCAGTCTCTGCTTGGGGTAATTCAAGAGGAAACAAACCACAAAGACAGAACTTAGAACTACTTTATTTGGACAAGTTTCAAGGAGCTAGCACAAACCGTGTTTGATTTAGACTTCCAACCACATCTATCTATATAGGAGGAAATAGAGTGAAACCTAAAAATTCGAAGTGTTACTGGAAACGAACGCTTCAAGCAAGAAGAGTGAAAATTGGGCAGCTAAGTGGACTTAGTGAACTGATCACTAACACAGAGAATCATCTAGATTGGGTGAAAAAATATTTGCCGAGATTTCAGAAATCCAGTAGTTTTTTGGAAGCTTGGCACACCTTTGAAATGAAAGTGTCTTTCGGCAGTCTCTGTTGGGGTACTTCAAGAGGAAACAAACCATAGAGATAGAACTTAGAAGTACATTATTTTGTCAAGTTTCAAAAACTAGCACAAACCGTGTTTGATTGATTCAGAGTTCCAAACACATCTATCTATATGGGAGAAAACAGAGTGAAACGTAAAAACTCAAACTGTTACTGGTAACGAACGCTTCATACTAGAAGAGTGAATATTGGGCAGATAAGTCTACTTGGTGAACTGATCATTACCACAAGAATCATCAGGATCGGATGAAAAAATATTTGCCGACTATTCAGAAAGCAAGTAGATTTTGGAAGCTTGGCACACCTTTGAAATGAAAGTGTCTTACGCAGTTTCTGCTTGTGGCTACTTCAAGAGGAAACAAAACATAGAGACAGAACTTAGAACTAAATTATTTTGTGAAGTTTCAAAAAGCTAGCACAAACCGTGTTTGATTTAGAGTTCTAAACACATCTATCTATATAGGAGAAAACAGAGTGAAACCTAAAAATTCAAAGTGTCACTGGAAACGAACGCTTCAAGCAAGAAGAATGAAAATTGGGCAGCTAAGTGGACTTATTGAATTGATCATTACCACAGAGAATCAGGAAGATTGGGTGAAAAAAAATTTGCCGAGATTTCAGAAAACCAGTAACTTTTTGGAAGGAAGCTTGAAACACCTTTGAAATGAAAGTGTCTTTCAGCAGACTCTGTTGGGGTACTTCAAGAGGAAACAAACCATAGAGATAGAACTTAGATCTACTTTATTTTGTCAAGTTTCAAGGAGCTGGCACAGACCGTGTTTGATTCAGAGTTCCAAACACATCTATCTATATGGGAGAAAACACAGTGAAACGTAAAAACTCAAACTGTTACTGGTAACGAACGCTTCATCCTAGAAGAGTGAATATTGGGCAGCTAAGTGGACTTAGTGAACTGATCATTACCACAAGATTCATCAGGATCGGATGAAAGAATATTTGCCGACTATTCAGAAAACCAGTAGTTTTTTGGAAGCTTGGCACACCTTTCCAATGAAAGTGTCTTACGCAGTCTCTGCTTGTCGCTACTTCAAGACGAAACAAACCGTAGAGACAGAACTTAGAACTCTTTTATTTGGTGAAGTTTCAAAAAGCTAGCACAAACCGTGTTTGATTTAGAGTTCCAAACACATCTATCTATATAGGAAAAAACAGAGTGAAACCTAAAAATTCAAAGTGTCAATGGAAACGAACGCTTCAAGCAAGGAGAATGAAAATTGGGCAGCTAAGTGGACTTATTGAATTGATCATTACCACAGAGAATCATGAAGATTGGGTGAACAAATATTTGCCGAGATTTCAGAAATCCAGTAGTTTTTTGGAAGCTTGGCACAACTTTGAAATGAAAGTGTCTTTCGGCAGTCTCTGTTGGGGTACTTCAAGAGGAAACAAACCATAGAGATAGAACTTAGAACTACATTATTTTGTCAAGTTTCAAAAACTAGCACAAACCGTGTTTGATTCAGAGTTCGAAACACATCTATCTATATGGTAGAAAACAGAGTGAAACGTAAAAACTCAAACTGTTACTGGTAACGAACGCTTCATCCTAGAAGAGTGAATATTGGGCAGCTAAGTGGACTTAGTGAACTGATCATTACCACAAGAATCATCAGGATCGGATGAAAAATATTTGCCGACTATTCAGAAAACAAGTAGTTTTTTGGAAGCTTGGCACACCTTTCAAATTAATGTGTCTTACGCAGTTTCTGCTTGTGGCTACTTCAAGAGGAAACAAACCATAGAGACAAAACTTAGAACTACTTTATTTTGTGAAGTTTCAAAAAGCTAGCACAAACCGTGTTTGATTTAGACTTCCAACCACATCTATCTATATAGGAGGAAATAGAGTGAAACCTAAAAATTCGAAGTGTTACTGGAAACGAACGCTTCAAGCAAGAAGAGTGAAAATTGGGCAGCTAAGTGGACTTAGTGAACTGATCACTACCACAGAGAATCATCTAGATTGGGTGAAAAAATATTTGCCGAGATTTCAGAAATCCAGCAGTTTTTTGGAAGCCTTGGCACACCTTTGAAATGAAAGTGTCTTTCGGCAGTCTCTGTTGGGGTACTTCAAGAGGAAACAAACCATAGAGATAGAAGTTAGAACTACTTTATTTTTTCAAGTTTCAAGGAGCTGGCCCAAACCGTGTTTGATTCAGAGTTCCAAACACATCTATCTATATGGGAGAAAACAGAGTGAAACGTAAAAACTCAAACTGTTACTGGTAACTAACGCTTCATCCTAGAAGAGTGAATATTGGGCAGCTAAGTGGACTTAGTGAACTGATCATTACCACAAGAATCATCAGGATCGGATGAAAGAATATTTGCCGACTATTCAGAAAACCAGTAGTTTTTTTTAAGCTTGGCACACCTTTCCAATGAAAGTGTCTTATGCAGTCTCTGCTTGTCGCTACTTCAAGACGAAACAAACCATAGAGACAGAACTTAGAACTCTTTTATTTGGTGAAGTTTCAAAAAGCTAGCACAAACCGTGTTTGATTTAGAGTTCCAAACACATCTATCTATATAGGAAAAAACAGAGTGAAACCTAAAAATTCAAAGTGGCAATGGAAACGAAAGCTTCAAGAAGGAGAATGAAAATTCGGCAGCTAAGTGGACTTATTGAATTGATCATTACCACAGAGAATCATGAAGATTGGGTGAACAAATATTTGCCGAGATTTCAGAAATCCAGCAGTTTTTTGGAAGCTTGGCACACCTTTATAATGAAAGTGTCTTTCGGCAGTCTCTGTTGGGGTACTTCAAGAGGAAACAAACCATAGAGATAGAACTTAGATCTACTTTATTTTTTCAAGTTTCAAGGAGCTGGCACAGACCGTGTTTGATTCAGAGTTCCAAACACATCTATCTATATGGGAGAAAACAGAGTGAAACGTAAAAACTCAAACTGTTACTGGTAACGAACGCTTCATCCTAGAAGAGTGAATATTGGGCAGCTAAGTGGACTTAGTGAACTGATCATTACCACAAGAATCATCAGGATCGGATGAAAGAATATTTGCCGACTATTCAGAAAACCAGTAGTTTTTTGGAAGCTTGGCACACCTTTCCAATGAAAGTGTCTTACGCAGTCTCTGCTTGTCGCTACTTCAAGACGAAACAAACCGTAGAGACAGAACTTAGAACTCTTTTATTTGGTGAAGTTTCAAAAAGCTAGCACAAACCGTGTTTGATTTAGAGTTCCAAACACATCTATCTATATAGGAAAAAACAGAGTGAAACCTAAAAATTCAAAGTGTCAATGGAAACGAACGCTTCAAGCAAGGAGAATGAAAATTGGGCAGCTAAGTGGACTTATTGAATTGATCATTACCACAGAGAATCATGAAGATTGGGTGAACAAATATTTGCCGAGATTTCAGAAATCCAGTAGTTTTTTGGAAGCTTGGCACACCTTTGAAATGAAAGTGTCTTTCGGCAGTCTCTGTTGGGGTACTTCAAGAGGAAACAAACCATAGAGATAGAACTTAGAACTACATTATTTTGTCAAGTTTCAAAAACTAGCACAAACCGTGTTTGATTCAGAGTTCGAAACACATCTATCTATATGGTAGAAAACAGAGTGAAACGTAAAAACTCAAACTGATACTCGTAACGAACGCTTCATCCTAGAAGAGTGAATATTGGGCAGCTAAGTGGACTTAGTGAACTGATCATTACCACAAGAATCATCAGGATCGGATGAAAAAATATTTGCCGACTATTCAGAAAACAAGTAGTTTTTTGGAAGCTTGGCACACCTTTCAAATTAATGTGTCTTACGCAGTTTCTGCTTGTGGCTACTTCAAGAGGAAACAAACCATAGAGACAAAACTTAGAACTACTTTATTTTGTGAAGTTTCAAAAAGCTAGCACAAACCGTGTTTGATTTAGACTTCCAACCACATCTATCTATATAGGAGGAAATAGAGTGAAACCTAAAAATTCGAAGTGTTACTGGAAACGAACGCTTCAAGCAAGAAGAGTGAAAATTGGGCAGCTAAGTGGACTTAGTGAACTGATCACTACCACAGAGAATCATCTAGATTGGGTGAAAAAATATTTGCCGAGATTTCAGAAATCCAGCAGTTTTTTGGAAGCTTGGCACACCTTTGAAATGAAAGTGTCTTTCGGCAGTCTCTGTTGGGGTACTTCAAGAGGAAACAAACCATAGAGATAGAACTTAGAACTACTTTATTTTTTCAAGTTTCAAGGAGCTGGCCCAAACCGTGTTTGATTCAGAGTTCCAAACACATCTATCTATATGGGAGAAAACAGAGTGAAACGTAAAAACTCAAACTGTTAGTGGTAACGAACGCTTCATCCTAGAAGAGTGAATATTGGGCAGCTAAGTGGACTTAGTGAACTGATCATTACCACAAGATTCATCAGGATCGGATGAAAGAATATTTGCCGACTATTCAGAAAACCAGTAGTTTTTTGGAAGCTTGGCACACCTTTCCAATGAAAGTGTCTTACGCAGTCTCTGCTTGTCGCTACTTCAAGACGAAACAAAACGTAGAGACAGAACTTAGAACTCTTTTATTTGGTGAAGTTTCAAAAAGCTAGCACAAACCGTGTTTGATTTAGAGTTCCAAACACATCTATCTATATAGGAAAAAACAGAGTGAAACCTAAAAATTCAAAATGTCACTGGAAACGAACGCTTCAAGCAAGAAGAATGAAAATTGGGCAGCTAAGTGGACTTATTGAATTGATCATTACCACAGAGAATCAGGAAGATTGGGTGAAAAAAAATTTGCCGAGATTTCAGAAAACCAGTAACTTTTTGGAAGGAAGCTTGGCACACCTTTGAAATGAAAGTGTCTTTCGGCAGTCTCTGCTTGGGGTAATTCAAGAGGAAACAAACCACAAAGACAGAACTTAGAACTACTTTATTTGGACAAGTTTCAAGGAGCTAGCACAAACCGTGTTTGATTTAGACTTCCAACCACATCTATCTATATAGGAGGAAATAGAGTGAAACCTAAAAATTCGAAGTGTTACTGGAAACGAACGCTTCAAGCAAGAAGAGTGAAAATTGGGCAGCTAAGTGGACTTAGTGAACTGATCACTACCACAGAGAATCATCTAGGTTGGGTGAAAAAATATTTGCCGAGATTTCAGAAATCCAGCAGTTTTTTGGAAGCTTGGCACACCTTTGAAATGAAAGTGTCTTTCGGCAGTCTCTGTTGGGGTACTTCAAGAGGAAACAAACCATAGAGATAGAACTTAGATCTACTTTATTTTGTCAAGTTTCAAGGAGCTGGCACAGACCGTGTTTGATTCAGAGTTCCAAACACATCTATCTATATGGGAGAAAACAGAGTGAAACGTAAAATCTCAAACTGTTACTGGTAATGAACGCTTCATCCTAGAAGAGTGAATATTGGGCAGCTAAGTGGACTTAGTGAACTGATCATTACCACAAGAATCATCAGGATCGGATGAAAGAATATTTGCCGACTATTCAGAAAACCAGTAGTTTTTTGGAAGCTTGGCACACCTTTCCAATGAAAGTGTCTTACGCAGTCTCTGCTTGTCGCTACTTCAAGACGAAACAAACCGTAGAGACAGAACTTAGAACTCTTTTATTTGGTGAAGTTTCAAAAAGCTAGCACAAACCGTGTTTGATTTAGAGTTCCAAACACATCTATCTATATAGGAAAAAACAGAGTGAAACCTAAAAATTCAAAGTGTCAATGGAAACGAACGCTTCAAGCAAGGAGAATGAAAATTGGGCAGCTAAGTGGACTTATTGAATTGATCATTACCACAGAGAATCATGAAGATTGGGTGAACAAATATTTGCCGAGATTTCAGAAATCCAGTAGTTTTTTGGAAGCTTGGCACACCTTTGAAATGAAAGTGTCTTTCTGCAGTCTCTGTTGGGGTACTTCAAGAGGAAACAAACCATAGAGATAGAACTTAGAACTACATTATTTTGTCAAGTTTCAAAAACTAGCACAAACCGTGTTTGATTCAGAGTTCGAAACACATCTATCTATATGGTAGAAAACAGAGTGAAACGTAAAAAACTCAAACTGTTACTGGTAACGAACGCTTCATCCTAGAAGAGTGAATATTGGGCAGCTAAGTGGACTTAGTGAACTGATCATTACCACAAGAATCATCAGGATCGGATGAAAAAATATTTGCCGACTATTCAGAAAACAAGTAGTTTTTTGGGAGCTTGGCACACCTTTCAAATTAATGTGTCTTACGCAGTTTCTGCTTGTGGCTACTTCAAGAGGAAACAAACCATAGAGACAAAACTTAGAACTACTTTATTTTGTGAAGTTTCAAAAAGCTAGCACAAACCGTGTTTGATTTAGACTTCCAACCACATCTATCTATATAGGAGGAAATAGAGTGAAACCTAAAAATTCGAAGTGTTACTGGAAACGAACGCTTCAAGCAAGAAGAGTGAAAATTGGGCAGCTAAGTGGACTTAGTGAACTGATCACTACCACAGAGAATCATCTAGATTGGGTGAAAAAATATTTGCCGAGATTTCAGAAATCCAGCAGTTTTTTGGAAGCTTGGCACACCTTTGAAATGAAAGTGTCTTTCGGCAGTCTGTGTTGGGGTACTTCAAGAGGAAACAAACCATAGAGATAGAACTTAGAACTACTTTATTTTTTCAAGTTTCAAGGAGCTGGCCCAAACCGTGTTTGATTCAGAGTTCCAAACACATCTATCTATATGGGAGAAAACAGAGTGAAACGTAAAAACTCAAACTGTTACTGGTAACTAACACTTCATCCTAGAAGAGTGAATATTGGGCAGCTAAGTGGACTTAGTGAACTGATCATTACCACAAGAATCATCAGGATCGGATGAAAGAATATTTGCCGACTATTCAGAAAACCAGTAGTTTTTTTTAAGCTTGGCACACCTTTCCAATGAAAGTGTCTTATGCAGTCTCTGCTTGTCGCTACTTCAAGACGAAACAAACCGTAGAGACAGAACTTAGAACTCTTTTATTTGGTGAAGTTTCAAAAAGCTAGCACAAACCGTGTTTGATTTAGAGTTCCAAACACATCTATCTATATAGGAAAAAACAGAGTGAAACCTAATAATTCAAAGTGGCAATGGAAACGAACGCTTCAAGAAGGAGAATGAAAATTCGGCAGCTAAGTGGACTTATTGAATTGATCATTACCACAGAGAATCATGAAGATTGGGTGAACAAATATTTGCCGAGATTTCAGAAATCCAGTAGTTTTTTGGAAGCTTGGCACACCTTTGAAATGAAAGTGTCTTTCGGCAGTCTCTGTTGGGGTACTTCAAGAGGAAACAAACCATAGAGATAGAACTTAGAACTACATTATTTTGTCACGTTTCAAAAACTAGCACAAACCGTGTTTGATTGATTCAGAGTTCCAAACACATCTATCTATATGGGAGAAAACAGAGTGAAACGTAAAAACTCAAACTGTTACTGGTAATGAACGTTCATCCTAGAATAGTGAATATTGGGCAGCTAAGTGGACTTGGTGAACTGATCATTACCACAAGAATCATCAGGATCGGATGAAAAAATATTGCCGACTATTCAGAAAACAAGTAGTTTTTTGGAAGCTTGGCACACCTTTCAAATGAAAGTGTCTTACGCAGTTTCTGCTTGTGGCTACTTCAAGAGGAAACAAAACATAGAGACAGAACTTAGAACTAAATTATTTTGTGAAGTTTCAAAAAGCTAGCACAAACCGTGTTTGATTTAGAGTTCTAAACACATCTATCTATATAGGAGAAAACAGAGTGAAACCTAAAAATTCAAAGTGTCACTGGATGCGAACGCTTCAAGCAAGAAGAATGAAAATTTTGCAGCTAAGTGGACTTATTGAATTGATCATTACCACACAGAATCAGGAAGATTGGGTGAAAAAAAAATTTGCCGAGATTTCAGAAAACCAGTAACTTTTTGGAAGGAAGCTTGGCACACCTTTGAAATGAAAGTGTCTTTCGGCAGTCTCTGCTTGGGGTAATTCAAGAGGAAACAAACCACAAAGACAGAACTTAGAACTACTTTATTTGGACAAGTTTCAAGGAGCTAGCACAAACCGTGTTTGATTTAGACTTCCAACCACATCTATCTATATAGGAGGAAATAGAGTGAAACCTAAAAATTCGAAGTGTTACTGGAAACGAACGCTTCAAGCAAGAAGAGTGAAAATTGGGCAGCTAAGTGGACTTAGTGAACTGATCACTACCACAGAGAATCATCTAGATTGGGTGAAAAAATGTTTGCCGAGATTTCAGAAATCCAGTAGTTTTTTGGAAGCTTGGCACACCTTTGAAATGAAAGTGTCTTTCGGCAGTCTCTGTTGGGCTACTTCAAGAGGAAACAAACCATAGAGATAGAACTTAGAAGTACATTATTTTGTCAAGTTTCAAAAACTAACACAAACCGTGTTTGATTGATTCAGAGTTCCAAACACATCTATCTATATGGGAGAAAACAGAGTGAAACGTAAAAACTCAAACTGTTACTGGTAACGAACGCTTCATCCTAGAAGAGTGAATATTGGGCAGATAAGTGGACTTGGTGAACTGATCATTACCACAAGAATCATCAGGATCGGATGAAAAAATATTTGCCGACTATTCAGAAAGCAAGTAGATTTTGGAAGCTTGGCACACCTTTCAAATGAAAGTGTCTTACGCAGTTTCTGCTTGTGGCTACTTCAAGAGGAAACAAAACATAGAGACAGAACTTAGAACTACTTTATTTTGTGAAGTTTCAAAAAGCTAGCACAAACCGTGTTTGATTTAGAGTTCCAAACACATCTATCTATATAGGAGAAAACAGAGTGAAACCTAAAAATTCAAAGCGTCACTAGAAACGAACGCTTCAATTTAGAGCAATGAAAATTATACAGCTAAGTGGACTTATTGAATTGATCATTACCACAGAAAATCATGAAGATTGGGTAAAAAAAAAATTGCCGAGATTTCAGAAAACCAGTACTTTTTTGGAAGCTTGGCACACCTTTGAAATGAAAGTGTCTTTCGGCAGTCTCTGTTGGTGTACTTCAAGAGGAAACAAACCATAGAGATAGAACTTAGAACTACTTTATTTTGTCAAGTTTCAAGGAGCTATCACAAACCATTTTTGATTTAGATTTCCAACCACATCTATCTATATAGGAGAAAATAGAGTGAAACCTAAAAATTCGAAGTGCCACTGGAAACGAACGCTTCATCATAGAAGAGTGAATATTGGGCAGCTAAGTGGACTTAGTGAACTGATCATTACCACAGAGAATCATGAAGATTGGGTGAAAAAAAATTTGCCGAGATTTGAGAAAACCAGTACTTTTTTGGAAGCTTGGCACACCTTTGAAATGAAAGTGTCTTTCGGCAGTCTCTGCTTGGGGTAATTCAAGAGGCAACAAACCACAAAGACAGAATTTAGAACTACTTTATTTTGTCAAGTTTCAAGGAGCTAGCACAAACCGTGTTTCATTTAGACTTCCAACCACATCTATCTATACTGGAGTAAAGAGAGTGAAACCTAAAAATTCGAAGTGTTCCTGGAAACGAACGCTTCAAGCAAGAAGAGTGAAAATTGGGCAGCTAAGTGGACTGGGTGAACTGATCATTACCACAGAGAGTCATCTAGAGTGGGTGAAAAAATATTTGCCGAGATTTCAGAAATCCAGCAGTTTTTTGGAAGCTTGGCACACCTTTGAAATGAAAGTGTCTTTCGGCAGTCTCTTTTCGGGTACTTCAAGAGGAAACAAACCATACACACAGAACTTAGAACTACTTTTTTTTGTCAAGTTTCAAGGAGCTAGCACAAACCGTGTTTGATTCAGAGTTCCAAACACATCTATCTATATGGGAGAAAACAGAGTGAAACGTAAAAACTCAAACTGTTACTGGTAACGAACGCTTCATCCTAGAAGAGTGAATATTGGGCAGCTAAGTGGACTTAGTGAAGTGATCCTTACAACAAGAATCATCAGGATGGGATGAAAAAATATTTGCCGACTATTCAGAAAACCAGTAGTTTTTTGGAAGCTTGGCACACCTTTCCAATGAAAGTGTCTTACGCAGTCTCTGCTTGTGGCTACTTCAAGAGGAAACAAACCATAGAAAAAGAACTTACGACTACTTTATTTTGTGAAGTTTCAAAAAGCTAGCACAAACCGTGTTTGATTTAGAGTTCCAAACACATCTATCTATATAGGAGAAAACAGAGTGAAAACTAAAAATTCAAAGTGTCAGTGGAAATGAACGCTTCAAGCAAGAAGAATGAAAATTGGGCAGCTAAGTGGACTTATGGAATTCATCGTTACCAGAGAGAATCATGAAGATTGGGTGAAAAAAATTTGCCGAGATTTCAGAAAACCAGTACTTTTTGGGAAGCTTGGCACACCTTTGAAATGAAAGTGTCTTTCGGCAGTCTCTGCTTGGGGTAATTCAAGAGGAAACAAACCACAAAGACAGAACTTAGAACTACTTTATTTTGTCAAGTTTCAAGGAGCTAGCACAAACCGTGTTTGATTTAGACTTCCAACCACATCTATCTATATAGAGGAAATAGAGTGAAACCTAAAATTTCGAAGTGTTACTGGAAACGAACGCATCAAGCAAGAAGAGTGAAAATTGGGCAGCTAAGTGGACTTAGTGAACTGATCATTACCACAGAGAATCATCTAGATTGGGTGAAAAAATATTAGCCGAGATTTCAAAAATCCAGCAGTTTTTTGGAAGCTTGGCACACCTTTGAAATGAAAGTGTCTTTCGGCAGTCTCTGTTGGGGTACTTCACGAGGAAACAAACCATAGAGATAGAACTTAGAACTACTTTATTTTGTCAAGTTTCAAGAAGCTAGCATAAGCAGTGTTTGATTCAGAGTTCCAAACACATCTATCTATATGGGAGAAAACAGAGTGAAACGTAAAAACTCAAACTGTTACTGGTAATGAACGCTTCATCCTAGAAGAGTGAATATTGGGCAGCTAAGTGGACTTAGTGAAGTGATCTTTACCACAAGAATCATAAGGATCGGCTGAAAAAATATTTGCCGACTATTCAGAAAACCAGTAGTTTTTTGGAAGCTTGGCACACCTTTCCAATGAAAGTGTCTTACGCAGTCTCTGCTTGTGCCTACTTCAAGAGGAAACAAACCATAGAGACAGAACTTAGAACTACTTTATTTTGTGAAGTTTCAAAAAGCTAGCACAAACCGTGTTTGATTTAGAGTTCCAAACACATCTATCTATATAGGAGAAAACAGAGTGAAACCTAAAAATTCAAAGCGTCACTGGAAACGAACGCTTCAAGCAAGAGCAATGAAAATTGGACAGCTAAGTGGACTTATTGAATTGATCATTACCACAGAAAATCATGAAGATTGGGTGAAAAAAAATTTGCCGAGATTTCAGAAAACCAGTACTTTTTTGGAAACTTGGCACACCTTTGAAATGAAAGTGTCTTTGGGCAGTCTCTGTTGGTGTACTTCAAGAGGAAACAAACCATAGAGATAGAACTTAGAACTACTTTATTTTGTCAAGTTTCAAGGAGCTACCACAAACCATTTTTGATTTAGATTTCCAACCACATCTATCTATATAGGAGAAAACAGAGTGAAACCTAAAAATTCGAAGTGTCACTGGAAACGAACGCTTCATCATAGAAGAGTGAATATTGGGCAGCTAAGTGGACTTAGTGAACTGATCATTACCAGAAGAATCATCAAGATTGGATGAGAAAATATTTGCCGACTATTCAGAAAACCAGAAGTTTTTTGGAAGCTTGCCACACCTTTCCAATGAAAGTGTCTTAGCAGTCTCTGCTTGTGGCTACTTCAAGAGGAAACAAACCATAGAGAGAGAACTTGGAACTACTTTATTTTGTGAAGTTTCAAAAGCTAGCACAAACCGTGTTTGATTTAGAGTTCCAAACACATCTATCTATATAGGAGAAAACAGAGTGAAACCTAAAAATTCAAAGTGTCACTGGAAACGAAAGCTTCAAGCAAGAAGAATAAAAATTGGGCAGCAAAGTGGACTTATTGAATTGATCATTACCACAGAGAATCATGAAGATTGGGTGAAAAAAAATTTGTCGAGATTTCAGAAAACCAGTACTTTTTTGGAAGCTTGGCACACCTTTGAAATGAAAGTGTCTTTCGGCAGTCTCTGCTTGGGTTAATTCAAGAGGAAACAAACCACAAAGACAGAATATAGAACTACTTTATTTTGTCAAGTTTCAAGGAGCTAGCAGAAACCGTGTTTGATTTAGACTTCCAACCACATCTATCTATATAGGAGGAAACAGAGTGAAACCTAAAAATTCGAAGTGTTCCGGGAAACGAACGATTCAAGCAAGAAGAGTCAAAATTGGGCAGCTAATTGGACTTGGTGAACTGATCATTACCACAGAGAATCATCTAGATTGGGTGAACAAATATTTGCCGAGATTTCAGAAATCCAGCAGTTTTTTGGAAGCTTGGCACACCTTTGAAATGAAAGAGTCTTTCCGCAGTCTCTGTTGGGGTACTTCAAGAGGACACAAACCATACAGACAGAACTTAGAACTACTTTATTTTGTCAAGTTTCAAGGAGCTAGAACAAACCGTGTTTGATTCAGAGTTCCCAACACATCTATCCATATGGGAGAAAACAGAGTGAAACGTAAAAACTCAAACTGTTACTGGTAACGAACGCTTCATCCTAGAAGAGTGAATATTGGGCAGCTAAGTGGACTTAGTGAACTGATCATTACCACAAGAATCATCAGGATCGGCGGAAAAAATATTTGCCGACTATTCTGAAAACCAGTAGTTTTTTGGAAGCTTGGTAAATCTTTCCAATGAAAGTGTCTTAAGCAGTCTCTGCTTGTGGCTACTTCAAGAGGAAACAAACCATAGAGATAGAACTTATAACTACTTTATTTTGTGAAGTTTCAAAAAGCTAGCACAAACCGTGTTTGATTTAGAGTTCCAAACACATCTATCTATATAGGAGAAAACAGAGTGAAACCTAAAAATTCAAAGTGTCACTGGAAACGAACGCTTCAAGCAAGAAGAATGAAAATTGGGCAGCTAAGTGGACTTATTGAATTGATCATTACCACACAGAATCATGAAGGTTGGGTGAAAAAAAATTTGCCGAGATTTCAGAAAACCAGTACTTTTTGGGAAGCTTGGCACACCTTTGAAATGAAAGTGTCTTTCGACAGTGTCTGCTTGGGGTAATTGAAGAGGAAACAAACCACAAAGACAGAACTTAGATCTACTTTATTTTGTCAAGTTTCAAGGAGCTACCACAAACCGTGTTTGATTTAGACTTGCAAACACATCTATCTATATTGGAGGAAATAGAGTGAAACCTAAAAATTCGAAGTGTTACTGGAAATGAACGCTTCAAGCAAGAAGAGTGAAAATTGGGCAGCTATGTGGACTTAGTGAAGTGATCATTACCACAGAGAATCATCTAGATTGGGTGAAAAAATATTTGCCGAAATTCCAGAAAACCAGCAGTTTTTTTGAAGCTTGGCACACCTTTGAAATGAAAGTGTCTTTCGGCAGTCTCTGTTGGGGTACTTCAAGAGGAAAAAAACCATAGACATAGAACTTAGAACTCCTTTTTTTTGTCAAGTTTCAAGGAGCTAGCACAAACCGTGTATGATTCAGAGTTCCAAACAAATCTATCTATATGGGAGTAAACAGAGTGAAAGGTAAAAACTCAAACTGTTACTGGTAATGAACGCTTCATCCTAGAAGAGTGAATATTATGCAGCTAAGTGGAATTAGTGAACTGATCATTACCACAAGAATCATCAGGATCGGATGAAAAAATATTTGCTGACTATTCAGAAAACCAGTAGGTTTTGGAAGCTTAGCACACCTTTCCAATGAAAGTGTCTTACGATTCTCTGCTTGTGGCTACTTCAAGAGGAAACAAACCATAGAGAGAGAACATAGAACTACTTTATTTTGTGAAGTTTCAAAAAGCTAGCACAAACCGTGTTTGATTTAGAGATCCAAACACATCTATCTATGTAGAAGAAAACAGAGTGAAACCTAAAAATTCAAAGTGTCACTGGAAACAAACGCTTCAAGCAAGAAGAATGAAAATTGGGCAGCTTAGTGGACTTATTGAATTGATCATTACCGGAGAGAATCGTGAAGATTGGGTGAAAAAAAATTTGACGAGATTTCAGAAAACCAGTACTTTTTTGGAAGCTTGGCACACCTTTGAAATGAAAGTGTCTTTCGGCAGCCTCTGCTTGGGGTAATTCAAGAGGAAACAAACCACAAAGACAGAACTTAGAACTACTTTATGTTGTCAAGTTTCAAGGAGCTAGCACAAACCGTGTTTGATTTAGACTTCCAAACTCATCTATATATATAGGAGGAAATAGAGTGAAACCTAAAAATTCGAAGTGTTACTGGAAACGAACGCTTCAAGCAAGAAGAGTGAAAATTGGGCAGCTAAGTGGACTTGGTGAACTGATCATTACCACAGAGAATCACCTAGATTGGGTGAAAAAATATTTGCCGATATTTCAGAAATCCAGTAGTTTCTTGGAAGCTTGGCACACCTTTGAAATGAAAGTGTCTTTCGGTAGTCTCTGTTGGGGTACTTCAAGACGAAACAAACCATAGATATAGAACTTAGAACTACTTTTTTTTTGTCAAGTTTCAAGGAGCTAGCACAAACCGTGTTTGATTCAGAGTTCCAAACACATCTATCTATATGGGAGTAAACAGAGTGAAACGTAAAATCTCAAACTGTTACTGGTAATGAAAGCTTCATCCTAGAAGAGTGAATATCGGGCAGCTAAGTGGACTTAGTGAAAGGATCATTACCACAAGAATCATCAGGATGGGATGAAAAAATATTTGCCGACTATTCAGAAAACCAGTAGTTTTTTGGAAGCTTGGCACACCTTTCCAATGAAAGTGTCTTACGCAGTCTCTGCTTGTGGCTACTTCAACAGGAAACAAACCATAGAGACAGAACTTAGAACTACATTATTTTGTGAAGTTTCAAAAAGCTAGCACAAACCGTGTTTTATTTAGAGTTCCAAACACATCTATCTATATAGGAGAAAACAGAGTGAAACCTAAAAATTCAAAGTGTCACTGGAAACTAACGCTTCAAGCAAGAAAAATGAAAATTGTGCATCTAAGTAGACTTATTGAATAGATCATTACCACAGAGAATCTTGAAGATGGGGTGAAAAAAGATTTGCTGAGATTTCAAAAACCCAGTAGTTTTCTGAAAGCTTGGCACACCTTTGAAATGAAAGTGTCTTCGGCTGTCTCTGTTGGGGTACTTCAATAGGAAACAAACCATAGACATAAAACTTAGAACTACTTTATTTTGTCAAGTTTCAAAAAGCTAGGACAAACCGTGTTTGATTCAGGGTTCCAAACACATCTATCGATATAGGAGGAAATTGAATGAAACCTAAAAATTCGAAGTGTTACTGGAAACGAACGCTTCAAGCAAGAAGAGTGAAAATTGGGTAGCTAAGTGGACTAAGTGAACTGATCATTACTACAGAGAATCATCTCGATTGGGTGAAAAAATATTTGCCGAGATTTCAGAAATCCAGCAGTTTTTGGAAGCTTGGCACACCTTTGAAATGAAAGTGTCTTTCGGCAGTCTCTGTTGGAGTACTTCAAGAGGAAACAAACCATAGAGATAGAACTCAGAACTACTTTATTTTGTCAAGTTTCAAGGAGCTAGCACAAACCGTGTTTGATTCAGTGTTCCAAACACATCTATCTATATGGAAGAAAACAGAGTAAAACGTAAAATCTCAAACTGTTACTTTTTACGAACACTTCATCCTAGAAAAGTGATTATTGGGCAGCTAAGTGGACTGAGTGAACTGATCATTGCCACAAGAATCATCAGGATCGGATGAAAAAATATTTGCCGACTATTCAGAAAACCAGTAGTTTTTTGGAAGCTTGGCACACCTTTCCAATGAAAGTGTCTTACGCAGTCTCTGCTTGTGGCTACTTCAACAGGAAACAAACCATAGAGACAGAACTTAGAACTACTTTATTTTGTGTAGTTTCAAAAAGCTAGCACAAACCGTGTTTGATTTAGAGTTCCAAACACATCTATCTATATAGGAGAAAACAGAGTGAAACCTAAAAATTCAAAGTGTCACTGGAAACTAACGCTTCAAACAAGAAAAATGAAAATTGGGCATCTAAGTAGACTTATTGAATTGATCATTACCACAGAGAATCATGAAGATTGGGTGAAAGAAAATTTGCCGAGATTTCAGAAAACCAGTACTTTTTTGGAAGCTTGGCACACCTTTGAAATGAAAGTGTCTTTCGGCTGTCTCTGCTTGGGGTAATTCAAGAGGAAACAAACCAAAAAGACAGAACTTAGAACTACTTTATTTTGTCAAGTTTCAAGGACCTAGCACAAACCGTGTTTGATTTAGACTTCCAAACACATCTATCTATATAAGAGGAAATAGAGTGAAACCTAAAAATTCGAAGTGTTACTGGAAACGAACGCTTCAAGCAAGAAGAGGGAAAATTGGGTAGCTAAGTGGACTTAGTGAACTGATCATTACCACAGAGATCATCTAGATTGGGTGAAAAAATATTTGCCGTGATTCCAGAAATTCAACAGTTTTTTGGAAGCTTGGCACACCTTTGAAATGAAAGTGTCTTTCGGCAGTTGGGGTACTTCAAGAGGAAACAAACCATATAGATAGAACTTAGAACTACTTTATTTTGTCAAGTTTCAAAGAGCTAGCACAAACCGTGTTTGATTCAGAGTTCCAAACACATCTATCTATATGGGAGAAAACAGAGTGAAACGTAAAAACTCAAACTGTTACTGGTAACGAACGCTTCATCCAAGAAGAGTGAATATTGGGCAGCTACGTGGACTTAGTGAACTGATCATTACCACAAGAATCATCAGGATCGGATGAAAAAATATTTGCCGACTATTCAGAAAACCAGTAGTTTTTTGGAAGCTTGGCACACTATTTCAATGAAAGTGTCTTACGCAGTTTCTGCTTTTGGCTAATTCAAGAGGACACAAACCATAGAGACAGAACTTAGAACTGCTTTATTTTGTGAAGTTTCAAAAAGCTAGCACAAACCGTGTTTGACTTAGAGTTCCAAACACATCCATCTATATAGGAGAAAACAGAGTGAAACCTAAAAATTAAAAATGTCACTGGAAATGAACGCTTCAAAAGAGAAGAATGATAATTGGGCAGCTAAGTGGACTTATTGAATAGATCATTACGACAGAGAATCATGAAGATTGGGTGAAAAAAGATTTGCCGAGATTTTAGAAATCCAGTAGTTTTTTGGACGCTTGGCACACCTTTGAAATGAAAGTGTCTTCGGCAGTCTCTGTTGGGGTACTTCAAGAGAAAACAAACCATAGAAATAGAACTTAGAACTACTTTATTTTGTCAAGTTTCAAAAAGCTAGCACAAACCGTGTTTGATTTAGAGTTCCAAACACATCTATCTAAATAGGAGAAAACAGAGTGAAACCTAAAAATTCAAAGTGTCACTGGAAACGAACGCTTCAGGCAAGAAGAATGAAAATTGAGCAGCTATGTGGACGTATTGAATTGATCATTACCACAGGGAATCATGAAGATTGGGTGAAAAGAAATTTGCCGAGATTTCAGAAAACCAGTACTTTTTTGGAAGCTTGGCACACCTTTGAAATGAAAGTGTCTTTCGGCAGTCTCTGCTTGGGGTAATTCAAGAGGAAACAAACCACAAAGACAGAATTTAGAACTACTTTATTTTGTCAAGTTTCAAGGAGCTAGCACAAACCGTGTTTGATTCACAGTTCCAAACACATCTATCTATATGGGAGAAAACAGAGTGAAACGTAAAATCTCAAACTGTTACTGGTAACGAACGCTTCATCCTAGAAGAGTGAATATTGGGCAGCTAAGTGGACTTAGTGAACTGATCATTACCACAAGAATCATCAGGATCGGATGAAAAAATATTTGCCGACTATTCAGAAAACCAGTAGTTTTTTGGAAGCTTGGCACACCTTTCCAATGAAAGTGTCTTACGCAGTCTCTGCTTGTGGCTACTTCAAGAGGAAACAAACCATAGAGACAGAACTTAGAACTACTTTATTCTGTGAAGTTTCAAAAAGCTAGCACAAACCGTGTTTGATTTAGAGTTCCAAACACATCTATCTACATAGGAGAAAACAGAGTGAAACCTAAAAATTCGAAGTGTTACTGAAAACGAACGCTTCAAGCAAGAAGAGTGAAAATTGTGCAGCTAAGTGGACTTCGTGAACTGATCATTACCACAGAGAATCATCTAGATTGGGTAAAAAATTTTTGCCGACATTTCAGAAATCCAGCAGTTTTTTGGAAGCTTGTCACACCTTTGAAATGAAAGTGTCTTACCCAGTCTCTGCTTGGGGCCACTTCAAGGGGAAACAAGCCATAGACATAGAACTTAGAACTACTTTATTTTGTGAAGTTTCAAAAGGTAGCACAAACCGTGTTTGATTTAGAGTTCCAAACACATCTATCTATATAGGAGAAAACAGAGTGAAACCTAAATAGAGTGAAACCTAAAAATCCGAAGTGTTACTGGAAACGAATGCTTCAAGCAAGAAGAGTGAAAATTGGGCAGCTAAGTGGACTTAGTGAACTGATCATTACCACAGAGAATCATCTAGATTGGTTGAAAAAATATTTGCCGAGATTTCAGAAATCCAGCAGTTTTTTGCAAGCTTGGCACACCTTTGAAATGAAAGTGTCTTTCGGCAGTCTCTGTTGGGGTACTTCTAGAGGAAACAATCCATAGAGATAGAACTTAGAACTACTTTATTTTGTCAAGTTTCAAGGAGCTAGCAAAAACCGTGTTTGATTCAGAGTTCCAAACACATCTATCTATATGGGAGAAAACAGAGTGAAACGTAATAACTCAAACTGTTCCTGGTAACGAACGCTTAATCGTAGAAGAGTGAATATTGGGCAGCTAACTGGACTTAGTGTACTGATCATTACCATAAGAATCATCATGATCGGATGAAAAAATGTTTGCCGACTATTCAGAAACCATTAGTTTTTTGGAAGCTTGGCACACCTTTCCAATGAAAGTGTCTTACGCAGTCTCTGCTTGTTGCTACTTCAAGAGGAAACAAACCACAAAGACAGAACTTAGAACTACTTTATTTTGTCAAGTTTCAAGCATATAGCACAAACCGTGTTTGATTTAGACTTCCAACCACATCTATCTATATAGGAGAAAACAGAGTGAAACCTAAAAATTGGAAGTGTTACTGGAAACGAACGCTTCAAGCAAGAAGAGTGAAAATTGGGCAGCTAAGTGGACTTAGTGAACTGACCATTACCACAGAGAATCAACTAGATTGGGTGAAAAAATATTTGCCGAGATTTCAGAAATCCAGCAGTTTTTTGGAAGCTTGGCACACCTTTCCAATGAAAGTGTCTTACGCAGTCTCTGCTTGTGGCTACTTAAAGAGGAAACAAACCATAGAGACAGAACTTAGAACTACTTTACTTTTTGAAGTTTCAAAAAGCTAGCACAAACCGTGTTTGATTTAGAGTTCCAAACACATCTATCTATATAGGAGAAAACAGAGTGAAACCTAAAAATTCAAAGTGTCACTGGAAATGAACGCTTCAAGCAAGAAGAATGAAAATTGGGCAGCTAAGTGGACTTATTGAATTGATCATTACCACAGAGAATCATGAAGATTGGGTGAAAAAATATTTGCCGAGATTTCAGAAATCCAGCAGTTTTTTGGAAGTTTGGCACACCTTTGAAATGAAAGTGTCTTTCGGCAGTCTCTGTTGGGGTTCTTCAAGAGGAAACAAACCACAAAGACAGAACTTAGAACTACTTTATTTTGTCAAGTTTCAAGGAGCTAGCACAAACCGTGTTTGATTTAGACTTCCAACCACATCTATCTATATAGGAGGAAACAGAGTGAAACCTAAAAATTCGAAGTGTTACTGGAAATGAACTCATCAAGCAAGAAGAGTGAAAATTGGGCAGCTAAGTGGACTTGGTGAACTGATCATTACCACAGAGAAACATCTAGATTGGGTGAAAAAATATTTGCCGAGATTTCAGAAATCCAGCAGTTTTTTGGAAGCTTGGCACACCTTTGAAATGAAAGTGTCTTTCGGCAGTCTCTGTTGGGGTACTTCAAGAGGAAACAAACCATAGAGATAGAACTTAGAACTATTTTATTTTGACAAGTTTTAAGGAGCTAGCACAAACCGTGTTTGATTCAGAGTTCCAAACACATCTATCTCTATGGGAGAAAACAGAGTGAAACGTTTAATCTCAAACTGTTACTGGAAACGAATGCTTCAACCTAGAAGAGTGAATATTGGGAAGCTAAGTGGACTTAGTGAACTGATCATTACCACAAGAATCATCAGGATCAGATGAAAAAATATTTGCAGACTATTCAGAAAACCAGTAGTTTTTTGGAAGCTTGGCACACCTTTCCTATGAAAGTGTCTAACGCAGTCTCTGCTTGTGGCTACTTCAAGAGGAAACAAACCATAGAGACAGAACTTAGAACTACTTTATTTTGTGAAGGTTCAAAAAGCTAGCACAAACGTGTTTGATTTAGAGTTCCAAACACATCTATCTATATAGGAGAAAACAGAGTGAAACCTAAAAATTCAAAGTGTCACTGGAAATGAACGCTTCAAGCAAGAAGAATGAAAATTGGGCAGCTAAGTGGACTTATTGAATTGATCATTACCACAGAGAATCATGAAGATTGGGAGAAAAAAAATTTGCCGAGATTTGAGAAAACCAGTACTTTTTTGGAAGCTTGGCACACCTTTGAAATGAAAGTGTCTTTCGGCAGTCTCTGCTTGGGGTAATTCAAGAGGAAACAAACCACAAAGACAGAACTTAGAACTACTTTATTTTGTCAAGTTTCAAGGAGCTAGCACAAACCGTGTTTGATTTAGACTTCCAACCACATCTATCTATATAGGAGGAAATAGAGTGAAACCTAAAATTTCAAAGTGTCACTGGAAACGAACGTTTCAAGCAAGAAGAATGAAAATTGGGCAGCTAAGTGGACTTATTGAATTGATGATTACCACAGAGAATCATGAAGATTGGGTGAAAAAATATTTGCCGAGATTTCAGAAATCCAGTAGTTTTTTGGAAGCTTGGCACACCTTAGAAATGAAAGTGTCTTTTGGCAGTCTCTGTTGGGGTACTTCAAGAGGAAACAAACCATAGAGATAGAACTTAGAACTACTTTATTTTGTCAAGTTTCAAGAAGCAAGCACAAACCGTGTTTGATTCAGAGTTCCAAACACATCTATCTATATGGGAGAAAACAGAGTGAAACGTAAAAACTCAAACTGTTATTGGTAACGAACGCTTCATCTTAGTAGAGTGAATATTGGGCAGCTAAGTGGACTTAGTGTACTGATCATTACCACAAGAATCATCAGGATCGGATCAAAAAATATTTGCCGACTATTCAGAAAACCAGTAGTTTTTTGGAAGTTTGGCACACCTTTCCAATGAAAGTGTCTTACGCAGTCTCTGCTTGTGGCTACTTCAAGAGGAACAAACCATAGAGACAGAACTTAGAACTACATTATTTTGAGAAGTTTCAAAAAGCTAGAACAAACCGTGTTTGACTTAGAGTTCCAAACACATCTATCCATATAGGAGGAAATAGAGTGAAACCTAAAAATTCAAAGTGTCACTGGAAACGAACGCTTCAAGCAAGAAGAATGAAAATTGGGCAGCTAAGTGGACTTATTGAATTAATCATTACCACAGAAAATCATGAAGATTCGGTGAAAAAAAATTCTCCGAGATATCAGAAAACCATTATCTTTTTGGAAGCTTGGCACATCTTTGAAATGAAAGTGTCTTTCGGCAGTCTCTGCTTGGGTAATTCAAGAGGAAACAAACCACAAAGACAGAACTTAGAACTACTTTAGTATGTCAAGTTAAGGAGCTAGAACAAACCGTGTTTGATTTAGACTTCCAACCACATCTATCTATATAGGGGGAAATAGAGTGAAACCTAAAAATTCAAAGTGTCACTTGAAATGAACGCTTCAAGCAAGAAGAATGAAAATTGGGCAGCTAAGTGGACTTATTGAATTGATCATTACCACAGAGAATCATGGAACTAAAATTTGCCGAGATTTCAGAAAACCATTAGTTTTTTGGAAGCTTGGCACACCTTTCCAATGAAAGTGTCTTACGCAGTTGCTGCTTGTGGCTACTTCAAGAGGAAACAAACCATAGAGACAGAACTTATTACTACTTCATTTTGTGAAGTTTCTAAAAGCTAGCACAAACCGTGTTTGATTTAGAGTTCCAAACACATCTATTTATATAGGTGAAAACAGAGTGAAACCTAAAAATTCAAAGTATCACTGGAAATGAACGCTTCAAGCAAGAAGAATGAAAATTGGGCAGCTAGGTGGAATTATGGAATTGATCATTACCAGCGAGAATCATGAAGATTGGGTGAAAAAAATTTGCCGAGATTACAGAAAACCAGTACTTTTTTGGAAGCTTGGCACACCGTTGAAATGAAAGTGTCTTTCGGCAGTCTCTGCTTTTGGTAATTCAAAAGGAAACAAACCACAAAGACAGAACTTAGAACTACTTTATTTAGTCAAGTTTCAAGGAGCTAGCACAAACCGTGTATGATTCAGAGTTCCAACCACATCTATCTATATAGGAGAAAACAGAGTGAAACCTAAAAATTCGAGGTGTCACTGGAAACGAACGCTTCATCATAGAAGAGTGAATATTGGGCAGCTAAGTGGACTTAGTGAACTGATCATTACCACAAGAATCACCAGGATCGGATGAAAAAATATTTGCCGACTATTCAGAAAACCAGAAGTTTTTTGGAAGCTTGCCACACCTTTCCAATGAAAGTGTCTTAGCAGTCTCTGCTTGTGCCTACTTCAAGAGGAAACAAACCATAGAGACAGAACTTAGAACTACTTTATTTTGTGAAGTTTCAAAAAGCTAGCACAAACCGTGTTTGATTTAGAGTTCCAAACACATCTATCTATATAGGAGAAAACAGAGTGAAACCTAAAAATTCAAAGCGTCACTGGAAACGAACGCTTCAATTTAGAGCAATGAAAATTGGACAGCTAAGTGGACTTATTGAATTGATCATTACCACAGAAAATCATGAAGATTGGGTAAAAAAAAATTTGCCGAGATTTCAGAAAACCAGTACTTTTTTGGAAGCTTGGCACACCTTTGAAATGAAAGTGTCTTTCGGCAGTCTCTGTTGGTGTACTTCAAGAGGAAACAAACCATAGAGATAGAACTTAGAACTACTTTATTTTGTCAAGTTTCAAGGAGCTATCACAAACCATTTTTGATTTAGATTTCCAACCACATCTATCTATATAGGAGAAAATAGAGTGAAACCTAAAAATTCGAAGTGTCACTGGAAACGAACGCTTCATCATAGAAGAGTGAATATTGGGCAGCTAAGTGGACTTAGTGAACTGATCATTACCACAGAGAATCATGAAGATTGGGTGAAAAAAAATTTGCCGAGATTTGAGAAAACCAGTACTTTTTTGGAAGCTTGGCACACCTTTGAAATGAAAGTGTCTTTCAGCAGTCTCTGCTTGGGGTAATTCAAGAGGCAACAAACCACAAAGACAGAACATAGAGCTACTTTATTTTGTCAAGTTTCAAGGAGCTAGCAGAAACCGTGTTTGATTTAGACTTCTAACCACATCTATCTATATAGGAGGAAACAGAGTGAAACCTAAAAATTTGAAGTGTTCCTGGAAACGAACGCTTCAAGCAAGAAGAGTGAAAATTGGGCAGCTAAGTGGACTTGGTGAACTGATCATTACCACAGAGAGTCATCTAGAGTGGGTGAAAAAATAATTTGCCGAGATTTCAGAAAACCAGTACTTTTTTGGAAGTTTGGCACACCTTTGAAAGGAAAGTGTCTTTTGGCAGTCTCTGCTTGGGGTAAGTCAAGATTAAACAAACCACAAAGACAGAACATAGAACTACTTTATTTTGTCAAGTTTCAAGGAGCTAGCACAAACCGTGTTTCATTTAGACTTCCAACCACATCTATCTATACTGGAGGAAAGTGAGTGAAACCTAAAAATTCGAAGTGTTCCTGGAAACGAACGCTTCAAGCAAGAAGAGTGAAAATTGGGCAGCTAAGTGGACTTGGTGAACTGATCATTACCACAGAGAGTCATCTAGAGTGGGTGAAAAAATATTTGCCGAGATTTCAGAAATCCAGCAGTTTTTTGGAAGCTTGGCACACCATTGAAATGAAAGTGTCTTTCGGCAGTCTCTTTTCGGGTACTTCAAGAGGAAACAAACCATACACACAGAACTTAGAACTACTTTTTTTTGTCAAGTTTCAAGGAGCTAGCACAAATCGTGTTTGATTCAGAGTTCCAAACACATCTATCCATATGGGAGAAAACAGAGTGAAACGTAAAAACTCAAACTGTTACTGGTAACGAACGCTTCATCCTAGAAGAGTGAATATTGGGCAGCTAAGTGGACTTAGTGAAGTGATCCTTACAACAAGAATCATCAGGATCGGATGAAAAAATATTTGCCGACTATTCAGAAAACCAGTAGTTTTTTGGAAGCTTGGCACACCTTTCCAATGAAAGTGTCTTACGCAGTCTCTGCTTGTGGCTACTTCAAGACGAAACAAACCATAGAAAACGAACTTACGAGTACTTTATTTTGTGAAGTTTCAAAAAGCTAGCACAAACCGTGTTTGATTTAGAGTTCCAAACACATCTATCTATATAGGAGAAAACAGAGTGAAACCTAAAAATTCAAAGTGTCACTGGAAATGAACGCTTCAAGCAAGAAGAATGAAAATTGGGC
The DNA here is from genome assembly GCF_048772815.1 of Callospermophilus lateralis. Taxonomy (NCBI): domain Eukaryota; kingdom Metazoa; phylum Chordata; class Mammalia; order Rodentia; family Sciuridae; genus Callospermophilus; species Callospermophilus lateralis. Next base: position 62,161 of record NW_027514125.1, read on the forward strand.
AGCTAAGTGGACTTATGGAATTCATCGTTACCAGAGAGAATCATGAAGATTGGGTGAAAAAAATTTGCCGAGATTTCAGAAAACCAGTACTTTTTGGGAAGCTTGGCATACCTTTGAAATGAAAGTGTCTTTCGGCAGTCTCTGTTGGGGTAATTCAAGAGGAAACAAACCACAAAGACAGAACTTAGAACTACTTTATTTTGTCAAGTTTCAAGGAGCTAGCACAAACCGTGTTTGATTTAGACTTCCAACCACATCTATCTATATAGGAGGAAATAGAGTGAAACCTAAAATTTCGAAGTGTTACTGGAAACGAACGCATCAAGCAAGAAGAGTGAAAATTGGGCAGCATATGGACTTAGTGAACTGATCATTACCACAGAGAATCATCTAGATTGGGTGAAAAAATATTAGCCGAGATTTCAAAAATCCAGCAGTTTTTTGGAAGCTTGGCACACCTTTGAAATGAAAGTGTCTTTCGGCAGTCTCTGTTGGGGTACTTCACGAGGAAACAAACCATAGAGATAGAACTTAGAACTACTTTATTTTGTCAAGTTTCAAGAAGCTAGCATAAGCAGTGTTTGATTCAGAGTTCCAAACACATCTATCTATATGGGAGAAAACAGAGTGAAACGTAAAAACTCAAACTGTTACTGGTAATGAACGCTTCATCCTAGAAGAGTGAATATTGGGCAGCTAAGTGGACTTAGTGAAGTGATCTTTACCACAAGAATCATAAGGATCGGCTGAAAAAATATTTGCCGACTATTCAGAAAACCAGTAGTTTTTTGGAAGCTTGGCACACCTTTCCAATGAAAGTGTCTTACGCAGTCTCTGCTTGTGCCTACTTCAAGAGGAAACAAACCATAGAGACAGAACTTAGAACTACTTTATTTTGTGAAGTTTCAAAAAGCTAGCACAAACCGTGTTTGATTTAGAGTTCCAAACACATCTATCTATATAGGAGAAAAGAGAGTGAAACCTAAAAATTCAAAGCGTCACTGGAAATGAACGCTTCAAGCAAGAGCAATGAAAATTGGACAGCTAAGTGGACTTATTGAATTGATCATTACCACAGAAAATCATGAAGATTGGGTGAAAAAAAATTTGCCGAGATTTCAGAAAACCAGTACTTTTTTGGAAGCTTGGCACACCTTTGAAATGAAAGTGTCTTTCGGCAGTCTCTGTTGGTGTACTTCAAGAGGAAACAAACCATAGATATAGAACTTAGAACTACTTTATTTTGTGAAGTTTCAAGGAGCTACCACAAACCATTTTTGATTTAGATTTCCAACCACATCTATCTATATAGGAGAAAACAGAGTGAAACCTAAAAATTCGAAGTGTCACTGGAAACGAACGCTTCGTCATAGAAGAGTGAATATTGGGCAGCTAAGTGGACTTAGTGAACTGATCATTACCAGAAGAATCATCAAGATTGGATGAGAAAATATTTGCCGACTATTCAGAAAACCAGAAGTTTTTTGGAAGATTGCCACACCTTTCCAATGAAAGTGTCTTAGCAGTCTCTGCTTGTGGCTAATTCAAGAGGAAACAAACCATAGAGACAGAACTTGGAACTACTTTATTTTGTGAAGTTTCAAAAGCTAGCACAAACCGTGTTTGATTTAGAGTTCCAAACACATCTATCTATATAGGAGAAAACAGAGTGAAACCTAAAAATTCAAAGTGTCACTGGAAACGAAAGCTTCAAGCAAGAAGAATGAAAATTGGGCAGCTAAGTGGACTTATTGAATTGATCATTACCACAGAGAATCATGAAGATTGGGTGAAAAAAAATTTGCCGAGATTTCAGAAAACCAGTACTTTTTTGGAAGCTTGGCACACCTTTGAAATGAAAGTGTCTTTCGGCAGTCTCTGCTTGGGGTAATTCAAGAGGAAACAAACCACAAAGACAGAACATAGAACTACTTTATTTTGTCAAGTTTCAAGGAGCTAGCAGAAACTGTGTTTGATTTAGACTTCCAACCACATGTATCTATATAGGAGGAAACAGAGTGAAACCTAAAAATTCGAAGTGTTCCTGGAAACGAACGATTCAAGCAAGAAGAGTGAAAATTGGGCAGCTAATTGGACTTGGTGAACTGATCATTACCACAGAGAATCATCTAGATTGGGTGAACAAATATTTGCCGAGATTTCAGAAATCCAGCAGTTTTTTGGAAGCTTGGCACACCTTTGAAATGAAAGTGTCTTTCCGCAGTCTCTGTAGGGGTACTTCAAGAGGACACAAACCATACAGACAGAACTTAGAACTACTTTATTTTGTCAAGTTTCAAGGAGCTAGAACAAACCGTGTTTGATTCAGAGTTCCAAACACATCTATCTATATGGGAGAAAACAGAGTGAAACGTAAAAACTCAAACTGTTACTGGTAACGAACGCTTCATCCTAGAAGAGTGAATATTGGGCAGCTAAGTGGACTTAGTGAACTGATCATTACCACAAGAATCATCAGGATCAGATGAAAAAATATTTGCCGACTATTCAGAAAACCAGTAGTTTTTTGGAAGCTTGGCACACCTTTCCAAAGAAAGTGTCTTCCGCAGTTTCTGCTTGTGGATACTTCAAGAGAAAACAAACCATAGAGAAAGAACTTAGAACTACTTTATTTTGTGATGTTTCAAATAGATAGCACAAACCGTGTTTGATTTAGAGTTCCAAACACATCTACCTATATAGGAGAAAACAGAGTGAAACCTAAAAATTCAAAGTGTCACTGGAAACGAACGCTTCAAGCAAGAAGAATGAAAATTGGGCAGCTAAGTGGACTTATTGAATTGATCATTACCACAGAGAATCATGAAGATTGGGTGAAAAAATAATTTGCCGAGATTTCAGAAAACCAGTACTTTTTTGGAAGCTTGGCACACCTTTGAAATGAAAGTGTCTTTTGGCAGTCTCTGTTTGGGGTACTTCAAGAAAAAACAAAATAAAGAGATAGAACTTAGAAATACTTTATTTTGTCAAGTTTCAAGGAGCTAGCACACACCGTGTTTCATTTAGACTTCCAAACACATCTATCAATACAGGAGGAAATAGAGTGAAACCTAAAAATTCGAAGTGTTACTGGAAACGAACGATTCAAGCAAGAAGAGTGAAAATTGGGCAGCTAAGTGGACTTGGTGAACTGATCATTACCACAGAGAGTCATCTAGATTGGGTGAAAAAATATTTGCCGAGATTTCAGAAATCCAGCAGTTTTTTGGAAGCTTGGCACACCTTTGAAATGAAAGTGTCTTTCGGCAGTCTTTTTTGGGGTACTTCAAGAGGAAACAAACCATCGAGACAGAACTTAGAACTACTTTTTTTTTGTCAAGTTTCAAGGAGCTAGCACAAACCGTGTTTGATTCACAGTTCCAAACACATCTATCTATATGGGAGAAAACAGAGTGAAACGTAAAAACTCAAACTGTTACTGGTAACGAACGCTTCATCCTAGAAGAGTGAATATTGGGCAGCTAAGTGGACTTAGTGAACTGATCCTTACCACAAGAATCATCAGGATCGGATGAAAAAATATTTGCTGACTATTCAGAAAACCAGTAGTTTTTTGGAAGCTTGGCACACCTTTCCAATGAAAGTGTCTTACGCAGTCTCTGCTTGTGGCTACTTCAAGAGGAAACAAACCATAGAAAAAGAACTTACGACTACTTTATTTTGTGAAGTTTCAAAAAGCTAGCACAAACCGTGTTTGATTTAGAGTTCCAAACACATCTATCTATATAGGAGAAAACAGAGTGAAACCTAAAAATTCAAAGTGTCACTGGAAATGAACGCTTCAAGCAAGAAGAATGAAAATTGGGCAGCTAAGTGGACTTATGGAATTCATCGTTACCAGAGAGAATCATGAAGATTGGGTGAAAAAAATTTGCCGAGATTTCAGAAAACCAGTACTTTTTGGGAAGCTTGGCACACCTTTGAAATGAAAGTGTCTTTCAGCAGTCTCTGCTTGGGGTAATTCAAGAGGAAACAAACCACAAAGACAGAACTTATAACTACTTTATTTTGTCAAGTTTCAAGGAGCTAGCACAAACCGTGTTTGATTTAGACTTCCAACCACATCTATCTATATAGGAGGAAATAGAGTGAAACCTAAAATTTCGAAGTGTTACTGGAAACGAACGCATCAAGAAAGAAGAGTGAAAATTGGGCAGCTAAGTGGACTTAGTGAACTGATCATTACCACAGAAAATCATCTAGATTGGGTGAAAAAATATTAGCCGATATTTCAGAAATCCAGCAGTTTTTTGGAAGCTTGGCACACCTTTGAAATGAAAGTGTCTTTTGGCAGTCTCTGTTGCGGTACTTCAAGAGGAAACAAACCATAAAGATAGAGCTTAGAACTACATTTTTTTTGTCAAGTTTCAAGGAGCTAGCACAAACCGTGTTTGATTCAGAGTTCCAAACACATCTATCTATATGGGAGAAAACAGAGTGAAACATAAAAAACTCAAACTGTTATTGCAAACGAACGCTTCATCCTAGAAGAGTGAATATTGGGCAGCGAAGTGGACTTGGTGAACTGATCATTACCACAAGAATCATCAGGATCAGATGAAAAAATAATTGCCGGTTCTTCAGAAAACCAGTAGTTTTTTGGAAGCTTGGCACACCTTTCCAATGAAAGTGTCTTAGGCAGTCTCTGCTTGTGGCTACTTCAAGAGGAAACAAACCATAGAGAAAGAACTTAGAACAACTTTATTTTGTGATGTTTCAAATAGCTAGCACAAACCGTGTTTGATTTAGAGTTCCAAACACATCTATCTATATAGAGAAAACAGAGTGAAACCTAAAAATTCAAAGTGTCACTTGAAACGAACGCTTCAAGCAAGAAGAATGAAAATTGGGCAGCTTAAGTGGACTTATTGAATTGATCATTACCACACAGAATCATGAAGGTTGGGTGAAAAAAAAATTTGCCGAGATTTCAGAAAACCAGTACTTTTTGGGAAGCTTGGCACACCTTGAAATGAAAGTGTCTTTCGACAGTGTCTGCTTGGGGTAATTGAAGAGAAACAAACCACAAAGACAGAACTTAGATCTACTTTATTTTGTCAAGTTTCAAGGAGCTAGCACAAACCGTGTTTGATTTAGACTTGCAAACACATCTATCTATATTGGAGGAAATAGAGTGAAACCTTAAAAATTCGAAGTGTTCTGGAAATGAACGCTTCAAGCAAGAAGAGTGAAATTGGGCAGCTATGTGGACTTAGTGAAGTGATCATTACCACAGAGAATCATCTAGATTGGGTGAAAAAATATTTGCCGAAATTCCAGAAATCCAGCAGTTTATTCGAAGCTTGGCACACCTTTGAAATGAAAGTGTCTTTCGGTAGTCTCTGTTGGGGTACTTCAAGACGAAACAAACCATAGATATAGAACATAGAACTACTTTTTTTTGTCAAGTTTCAAGGAGCTAGCACAAACCGTGTTTGATTCAGAGTTCCAAACACATCTATCTATATGGGAGTAAACAGAGTGAAACGTAAAATCTCAAACTGTTACTGGTAATGAAAGCTTCAATCTAGAAGAGTGAATATCGGGCAGCTAAGTGGACTTAGTGAAAGGATCATTACCACAAGAATCATCAGGATGGGATGAAAAATATTTGCCGACTATTCAGAAAACCAGTAGTTTTTTGGAAGCTTGGCACACATTTCCAATGAAAGTGTCTTACGCAGTCTCTGCTTGTGGCTACTTCAACAGGAAACAAACCATAGAGACAGAACTTAGAACTACATTATTTTGTGATGTTTCAAAAAGCTAGCACAAACCGTGTTTTATTTAGAGTTCCAAACAAATCTATCTATATAGGAGAAAACAGAGTGAAACCTAAAAAATTCAAAGTGTCACTGGAAACTAACGCTTCAAGCAAGAAAAATGAAAATTGTGCATCTAAGTAGACTTATTGAATAGATCATTACCACAGAGAATCTTGAAGATGGGGTGAAAACAGATTTGCTGAGATTTCAAAAATCCAGTAGTTTTCTGAAAGCTTGGCACACCTTTGAAATGAAAGTGTCTTCGGCTGTCTCTGTTGGGGTACTTCAATAGGAAACAAACCATAGACATAAAACTTAGAACTACTTATTTTGTCAAGTTTCAAAAAGCTAGGACAAACCGTGTTTGATTCAGGGTTCCAAACACATCTATCGATATAGGAGGAAATTGAATGAAACCTAAAAATTCGAAGTGTTACTGGAAACGAACGCTTCAAGCAAGAAGAGTGAAAATTGGGTAGCTAAGTGGACTAAGTGAACTGATCATTACTACAGAGAATCATCTCGATTGGGTGAAAAAATATTTGCCGAGATTTCAGAAATCCAGCAGTTTTTGGAAGCTTGGCACACCTTTGAAATGAAAGTGTCTTTCGGCAGTCTCTGTTGGAGTACTTCAAGAGGAAACAAACCATAGAGATAGAACTCAGAACTACTTTATTTTGTCAAGTTTCAAGGAGCTAGCACAAACCGTGTTTGATTCAGTGTTCCAAACACATCTTCTATAATGGGAGAAAACAGAGTGAAACGTAAAAACTCAAACTGTTACTGGTAACGAACGCTTCATCCTAGAAGAGTGAATATCGGGCAGCTAAGTGGACTTAGTGAACGGATCTTTACCACAAGAATCATCAGGATCGGATGAAAAAATATTTGCCGACTATTCAGAAAACCAGTAGTTTTTTGGAAGCTTGGCACACCTTTCCAATGAAAGTGTCTTATGCAGTCTCTGCTTGTGGCTACTTCAACAAAAAACAAACCATAGAGACAGAACTTAGAACTACTTTATTTTGTGAAGTTTCAAAAAGCTAGCACAAACCGTGTTTGATTTAGAGTTCCAAACACATCTATCTATATAGGAGAAAACAGAGTGAAACTTAAAAATTCAAAGTGTCACTGGAAACTAACGCTTCAAACAAGAAAAATGAAAATTGGGCATCTAAGTAGACTTATTGAATTGATCATTACCACAGAGAATCATGAAGATTGGGTGAAAGAAAATTTGCCGAGATTTCAGAAAACCAGTACTTTTTTGGAATCTTGGCACACCTTTGAAATGAAAGTGTCTTTCGGCTGTCTCTGCTTGGGGTAATTCAAGAGGAAACAAACCAAAAAGACTGAACTTAGAACTACTTTATTTTGTCAAGTTTCAAGGACCTAGCACAAACGTGTTTGATTTAGACTTCCAAACACATCTATCTATATAAGAGGAAATAGAGTGAAACCTAAAAATTCGAAGTGTTACTGGAAACGAACGCTTCAAGCAAGAAGAGGGAATATTGGGTAGCTAAGTGGACTTAGTGAACTGATCATTACCACAAGAGATCATCTAGATTGGGTGAAAAAATATTTGCCGTGATTCCAGAAATTCAACAGTTTTTTGGAAGCTTGGCACACCTTTGAAATGAAAGTGTCTTTCGGCAGTTGGGGTACTTCAAGAGGAAACAAACCATATAGATAGAACTTAGAACTACTTTATTTTGTCAAGTTTCAAAGAGCTAGCAAAAACCGTGTTTGATTCAGAGTTCCAAACACATCTATCTATATGGGAGAAAACAGAGTGAAACGTAAAAACTCAAACTGTTACTGGTAACGAACGCTTCATCCAAGAAGAGTGAATATTGGGCAGCTACGTGGACTTAGTGAACTGATCATTACCACAAGAATCATCAGGATGGGATGAAAAAATATTTGCCGACTATTCAGAAAACCAGTAGTTTTTTGGAAGCTTGGCACACTATTCCAATGAAAGTGTCTTACGCAGTTTCTGCTTTTGGCTAATTCAAGAGGACACAAACCATAGAGACAGAACTTAGAACTGCTTTATTTTGTGAAGTTTCAAAAAGCTAGCACAAACCGTGTTTGACTTAGAGTTCCAAACACATCCATCTATATAGGAGAAAACAGAGTGAAACCTAAAAATTAAAAATGTCACTGGAAATGAACGCTTCAAAAGAGAAGAATGATAATTGGGCAGCTAAGTGGACTTATTGAATAGATCATTACCACAGAGAATCATGAAGATTGGGTGAAAAAAGATTTGCCGAGATTTTAGAAATCCAGTAGTTTTTTGGACGCTTGGCACACCTTTGAAATGAAAGTGTCTTCGGCAGTCTCTGTTGGGGTACTTCAAGAGAAAACAAACCATAGAAATAGAACTTAGAACTACTTTATTTTGTCAAGTTTCAAAAAGCTAGCACAAACCGTGTTTGATTTAGAGTTCCAAACACATCTATCTATATAGGAGAAAACAGAGTGAAACCTAAAAATTCAAAGTGTCACTGGAAACGAACGCTTCAGGCAAGAAGAATGAAAATTGAGCAGCTATGTGGACGTATTGAATTGATCATTACCACAGGGAATCATGAAGATTGGGTGAAAAGAAATTTGCCGAGATTTCAGAAAACCAGTACTTTTTTGGAAGCTTGGCACACCTTTGAAATGAAAGTGTCTTTCGGCAGTCTCTGCTTGGGGTAATTCAAGAGGAAACAAACCACAAAGACAGAATTTAGAACTACTTTATTTTGTCAAGTTTCAAGGAGCTAGCACAAACCGTGTTTGATTCACAGTTCCAAACACATCTATCTATATGGGAGAAAACAGAGTGAAACGTAAAATCTCAAACTGTTACTGGTAACGAACGCTTCATCCTAGAAGAGTGAATATTGGGCAGCTAAGTGGACTTAGTGAACTGATCATTACCACAAGAATCATCAGGATCGGATGAAAAAATATTTGCCGACTATTCAGAAAACCAGTAGTTTTTTGGAAGCTTGGCACACCTTTCCAATGAAAGTGTCTTACGCAGTCTCTGCTTGTGGCTCCTTCAAGAGGAAACAAACCATAGAGACAGAACTTAGAACTACTTTATTCTGTGAAGTTTCAAAAAGCTAGCACAAACCGTGTTTGATTTAGAGTTCCAAACACATCTATCTATATAGGAGAAAACAGAGTGAAACCTAAAAATTCGAAGTGTTACTGAAAACGAACGCTTCAAGCAAGAAGAGTGAAAATTGTGCAGCTAAGTGGACTTCGTGAACTGATCATTACCACAGAGAATCATCTAGATTGGGTAAAAAATTTTTGCCGACATTTCAGAAATCCAGCAGTTTTTTGGAAGCTTGTCACACCTTTGAAATGAAAGTGTCTTACCCAGTCTCTGCTTGGGGCCACTTCAAGGGGAAACAAGCCATAGACATAGAACTTAGAACTACTTTATTTTGTGAAGTTTCAAAAGGTAGCACAAACCGTGTTTGATTTAGAGTTCCAAACACATCTATCTATATACGAGAAAACAGAGTGAAACCTAAATAGAGTGAAACCTAAAAATCCGAAGTGTTACTGGAAACGAATGCTTCAAGCAAGAAGAGTGAAAATTGGGCAGCTAAGTGGACTTAGTGAACTGATCATTACCACAGAGAATCATCTAGATTGGTTGAAAAAATATTTGCCGAGATTTCAGAAATCCAGCAGTTTTTTGCAAGCTTGGCACACCTTTGAAATGAAAGTGTCTTTCGGCAGTCTCTGTTGGGGTACTTCTAGAGGAAACAATCCATAGAGATAGAACTTAGAACTACTTTATTTTGTCAAGTTTCAAGGAGCTAGCAAAAACCGTGTTTGATTCAGAGTTCCAAACACATCTATCTATATGGGAGAAAACAGAGTGAAACGTAATAACTCAAACTGTTACTGGTAACGAACGCTTAATCGTAGAAGAGTGAATATTGGGCAGCTAACTGGACTTAGTGTACTGATCATTACCACAAGAATCATCATGATCGGATGAAAAAATGTTTGCCGACTATTCAGAAAACATTAGTTTTTTGGAAGCTTGGCACACCTTTCCAATGAAAGTGTCTTACGCAGTCTCTGCTTGTAGCTACTTCAAGAGGAAACAAACCACAAAGACAGAACTTAGAACTACTTTATTTTGTCAAGTTTCAAGCATATAGCACAAACCGTGTTTGATTTAGACTTCCAACCACATCTATCTATATAGGAGAAAACAGAGTGAAACCTAAAAATTGGAAGTGTTACTGGAAACGAACGCTTCAAGCAAGAAGAGTGAAAATTGGGCAGCTAAGTGGACTTAGTGAACTGACCATTACCACAGAGAATCAACTAGATTGGGTGAAAAAATATTTGCCGAGATTTCAGAAATCCAGCAGTTTTTTGGAAGCTTGGCACACCTTTCCAATGAAAGTGTCTTACGCAGTCTCTGCTTGTGGCTACTTAAAGAGGAAACAAACCATAGAGACAGAACTTAGAACTACTTTACTTTTTGAAGTTTCAAAAAGCTAGCACAAACCGTGTTTGATTTAGAGTTCCAAACACATCTATCTATATAGGAGAAAACAGAGTGAAACCTAAAAATTCAAAGTGTCACTGGAAATGAACGCTTCAAGCAAGAAGAATGAAAATTGGGCAGCTAAGTGGACTTATTGAATTGATCATTACCACAGAGAATCATGAAGATTGGGTGAAAAAATATTTGCCGAGATTTCAGAAATCCAGCAGTTTTTTGGAAGTTTGGCACACCTTTGAAATGAAAGTGTCTTTCGGCAGTCTCTGTTGGGGTTCTTCAAGAGGAAACAAACCACAAAGACAGAACTTAGAACTACTTTATTTTGTCAAGTTTCAAGGAGCTAGCACAAACCGTGTTTGATTTAGACTTCCAACCACATCTATCTATATAGGAGGAAACAGAGTGAAACCTAAAAATTCGAAGTGTTACTGGAAATGAACTCATCAAGCAAGAAGAGTGAAAATTGGGCAGCTAAGTGGACTTGGTGAACTGATCATTACCACAGAGAAACATCTAGATTGGGTGAAAAAATATTTGCCGAGATTTCAGAAATCCAGCAGTTTTTTGGAAGCTTGGCACACCTTTGAAATGAAAGTGTCTTTCGGCAGTCTCTGTTGGGGTACTTCAAGAGGAAACAAACCATAGAGATAGAACTTAGAACTATTTTATTTTGACAAGTTTCAAGGAGCTAGCACAAACCGTGTTTGATTCAGAGTTCCAAACACATCTATCTCTATGGGAGAAAACAGAGTGAAACGTTTAATCTCAAACTGTTACTGGAAACGAATGCTTCAACCTAGAAGAGTGAATATTGGGAAGCTAAGTGGACTTAGTGAACTGATCATTACCACAAGAATCATCAGGATCAGATGAAAAAATATTTGCAGACTATTCAGAAAACCAGTAGTTTTTTGGAAGCTTGGCACACCTTTCCTATGAAAGTGTCTTACGCAGTCTCTGCTTGTGGCTACTTCAAGAGGAAACAAACCATAGAGCCAGAACTTAGAACTACTTTATTTTGTGAAGGTTCAAAAAGCTAGCACAAACGTGTTTGATTTAGAGTTCCAAACACATCTATCTATATAGGAGAAAACAGAGTGAAACCTAAAAATTCAAAGTGTCACTGGAAATGAACGCTTCAAGCAAGAAGAATGAAAATTGGGCAGCTAAGTGGACTTATTGAATTGATCATTACCACAGAGAATCATGAAGATTGGGAGAAAAAAAATTTGCCGAGATTTGAGAAAACCAGTACTTTTTTGGAAGCTTGGCACACCTTTGAAATGAAAGTGTCTTTCGGCAGTCTCTGCTTGGGGTAATTCAAGAGGAAACAAACCACAAAGACAGAACTTAGAACTACTTTATTTTGTCAAGTTTCAAGGAGCTAGCACAATCCGTGTTTGATTTAGACTTCCAACCACATCTATCTATATAGGAGGAAATAGAGTGAAACCTAAAATTTCAAAGTGTCACTGGAAACGAACGTTTCAAGCAAGAAGAATGAAAATTGGGCAGCTAAGTGGACTTATTGAATTGATGATTACCACAGAGAATCATGAAGATTGGGTGAAAAAATATTTGCCGAGATTTCAGAAATCCAGTAGTTTTTTGGAAGCTTGGCACACCTTAGAAATGAAAGTGTCTTTTGGCAGTCTCTGTTGGGGTACTTCAAGAGGAAACAAACCATAGAGATAGAACTTAGAACTACTTTATTTTGTCAAGTTTCAAGAAGCTAGCACAAACCGTGTTTGATTCAGAGTTCCAAACACATCTATCTATATGGGAGAAAACAGAGTGAAACGTAAAAACTCAAACTGTTACTGGTAACGAACGCTTCATCTTAGTAGAGTGAATATTGGGCAGCTAAGTGGACTTAGTGTACTGATCATTACCACAAGAATCATCAGGATCGGATCAAAAAATATTTGCCGACTATTCAGAAAACCAGTAGTTTTTTGGAAGTTTGGCACACCTTTCCAATGAAAGTGTCTTACGCAGTCTCTGCTTGTGGCTACTTCAAGAGGAACAAACCATAGAGACAGAACTTAGAACTACATTATTTTGAGAAGTTTCAAAAAGCTAGAACAAACCGTGTTTGACTTAGAGTTCCAAACACATCTATCCATATAGGAGGAAATAGAGTGAAACCTAAAAATTCAAAGTGTCACTGGAAACGAACGCTTCAAGCAAGAAGAATGAAAATTGGGCAGCTAAGTGGACTTATTGAATTAATCATTACCACAGAAAATCATGAAGATTCGGTGAAAAAAAATTCTCCGAGATATCAGAAAACCATTATCTTTTTGGAAGCTTGGCACATCTTTGAAATGAAAGTGTCTTTCGGCAGTCTCTGCTTGGGTAATTCAAGAGGAAACAAACCACAAAGACAGAACTTAGAACTACTTTAGTTTGTCAAGTTAAGGAGCTAGAACAAACCGTGTTTGATTTAGACTTCCAACCACATCTATCTATATAGGGGGAAATAGAGTGAAACCTAAAATTCAAAGTGTCACTGGAAATGAACGCTTCAAGCAAGAAGAATGAAAATTGGGCAGCTAAGTGGACTTATTGAATTGATCATTACCACAGAGAATCATGGAACTAAAATTTGCCGAGATTTCAGAAAACCATAAGTTTTTTGGAAGCTTGGCACACCTTTCCAATGAAAGTGTCTTACGCAGTCGCTGCTTGTGGCTACTTCAAGAGGAAACAAACCATAGAGACAGAACTTATTACTACTTCATTTTGTGAAGTTTCTAGAAGCTAGCACAAACCGTGTTTGATTTAGAGTTCCAAACACATCTATTTATATAGGAGAAAACAGAGTGAAACCTAAAAATTCAAAGTATCACTGGAAATGAACGCTTCAAGCAAGAAGAATGAAAATTGGGCAGCTAGGTGGAATTATGGAATTGATCATTACCAGCGAGAATCATGAAGATTGGGTGAAAAAAATTTGCCGAGATTACAGAAAACCAGTACTTTTTTGGAAGCTTGGCACACCGTTGAAATGAAAGTGTCTTTCGGCAGTCTCTGCTTTTGGTAATTCAAAAGGAAACAAACCACAAAGACAGAACTTAGAACTACTTTATTTAGTCAAGTTTCAAGGAGCTAGCACAAACCGTGTATGATTCAGAGTTCCAACCACATCTATCTATATAGGAGAAAACAGAGTGAAACCTAAAAATTCGAGGTGTCACTGGAAACGAACGCTTCATCATAGAAGAGTGAATATTGGGCAGCTAAGTGGACTTAGTGAACTGATCATTACCACAAGAATCACCAGGATCGGATGAAAAAATATTTGCCGACTATTCAGAAAACCAGAAGTTTTTTGGAAGCTTGCCACACCTTTCCAATGAAAGTGTCTTAGCAGTCTCTGCTTGTGCCTACTTCAAGAGGAAATAAACCATAGAGACAGAACTTAGAACTACTTTATTTTGTGAAGTTTCAAAAAGCTAGCACAAACCGTGTTTGATTTAGAGTTCCAAACACATCTATCTATATAGGAGAAAACAGAGTGAAACCTAAAAATTCAAAGCGTCACTGGAAACGAACGCTTCAATTTAGAGCAATGAAAATTGGACAGCTAAGTGGACTTATTGAATTGATCATTACCACAGAAAATCATGAAGATTGGGTAAAAAAAAATTTGCCGAGATTTCAGAAAACCAGTACTTTTTTGGAAGCTTGGCACACCTTTGAAATGAAAGTGTCTTTCGGCAGTCTCTGTTGGTGTACTTCAAGAGGAAACAAACCATAGAGATAGAACTTAGAACTACTTTATTTTGTCAAGTTTCAAGGAGCTATCACAAACCATTTTTGATTTAGATTTCCAACCACATCTATCTATATAGGAGAAAATAGAGTGAAACCTAAAAATTCGAAGTGTCACTGGAAACGAACGCTTCATCATAGAAGAGTGAATATTGGGCAGCTAAGTGGACTTAGTGAACTGATCATTACCACAGAGAATCATGAAGATTGGGTGAAAAAAAATTTGCCGAGATTTGAGAAAACCAGTACTTTTTTGGAAGCTTGGCACACCTTTGAAATGAAAGTGTCTTTCAGCAGTCTCTGCTTGGGGTAATTCAAGAGGCAACAAACCAAAAAGACAGAACATAGAGCTACTTTATTTTGTCAAGTTTCAAGGAGCTAGCAGAAACCGTGTTTGATTTAGACTTCTAACCACATCTATCTATATAGGAGGAAACAGAGTGAAACCTAAAAATTCGAAGTGTTCCTGGAAACGAACGATTCAAGCAAGAAGAGTGAAAATTGGGCAGCTAAGTGGACTTAGTGAACTGATCATTACCACAGAGAATCATCTAGATTGGGTGAACAAATATTTGCCGAGATTTCAGAAATCCAGCAGTTTTTTGGAAGCTTGGCACACCTTTGAAATGAAAGTGTCTTTCCGCAGTCTCTGTTGGGGTACTTCAAGAGGAAACAAACCATAGAGATAGAACTTAGAACTACATTATTTTGTAAAGTTTCAAGGAGCTAGAACAAACCGTGTTTGTTCAGAGTTCAGAACACATCTATCTATATGGGAGAAAACAGAGTGAAACGTAAAAACTCAAACTGTTACTGGTTACGAACGCTTCATCCTAGAAGAGTGAATATTTTGCAGCTAAGTGGACTTAGTGAACTGATCATTACCGCAAGAATCATCAGGATCGGCTGAAAAAATATTTGCCGACTATTCAGAAAACCAGTAGTTTTTTGGAAGCTTGGCACACCTTTCCAATGAAAGTGTCTTACGCAGTCTCTGCTTGTGGCTACTTCAAGAGGAAACAAACCATAGAGACAGAACTTAGAACTACTTTATTTTGTGAAGGTTCAAAAAGCTAGCACAAACCGTGTTTGATTTAGAGTTCCAAACACATCTATCTATATAGGAGAAAACAGAGTGAAACCTAAAAATTCAATGTGTCACTGGAAACGAACGCTTCAAGCAAGAAGAATGAAAATTGGGCAGCTAAGTGGACTTATTGAATTGATCATTACCACAGAGAATCATGAAGATTGGGTGAAAAAATAATTTGCCGAGATTTCAGAAAACCAGTACTTTTTTGGAAGTTTGGCACACCTTTGAAAGGAAAGTGTCTTTTGGCAGTCTCTGCTTGGGGTAAGTCAAGATTAAACAAACCACAAAGACAGAACATAGAACTACTTTATTTTGTCAAGTTTCAAGGAGCTAGCACAAACCGTGTTTCATTTAGACTTCCAACCACATCTATCTATACTGGAGGAAAGAGAGTGAAACCTAAAAATTCGAAGTGTTCCTGGAAACGAACGCTTCAAGCAAGAAGAGTGAAAATTGGGCAGCTAAGTGGACTTGGTGAACTGATCATTACCACAGAGAGTCATCTAGAGTGGGTGAAAAAATATTTGCCGAGATTTCAGAAATCCAGCAGTTTTTTGGAAGCTTGGCACACCATTGAAATGAAAGTGTCTTTCGGCAGTCTCTTTTCGGGTACTTCAAGAGGAAACAAACCATACACACAGAACTTAGAACTACTTTTTTTTGTCAAGTTTCAAGGAGCTAGCACAAATCGTGTTTGATTCAGAGTTCCAAACACATCTATCCATATGGGAGAAAACAGAGTGAAACGTAAAAACTCAAACTGTTACTGGTAACGAACGCTTCATCCTAGAAGAGTGAATATTGGGCAGCTAAGTGGACTTAGTGAAGTGATCCTTACAACAAGAATCATCAGGATCGGATGAAAAAATATTTGCCGACTATTCAGAAAACCAGTAGTTTTTTGGAAGCTTGGCACACCTTTCCAATGAAAGTGTCTTACGCAGTCTCTGCTTGTGGCTACTTCAAGACGAAACAAACCATAGAAAAAGAACTTACGAGTACTTTATTTTGTGAAGTTTCAAAAAGCTAGCACAAACCGTGTTTGATTTAGAGTTCCAAACACATCTATCTATATAGGAGAAAACAGAGTGAAACCTAAAAATTCAAAGTGTCACTGGAAATGAACGCTTCAAGCAAGAAGAATGAAAATTGGGCAGCTAAGTGGACTTATGGAATTCATCGTTACCAGAGAGAATCATGAAGATTGGGTGAAAAAAATTTGCCGAGATTTCAGAAAACCAGTACTTTTTGGGAAGCTTGGCACACCTTTGAAATGAAAGTGTCTTTCGGCAGTCTCTGTTGGGGTAATTCAAGAGGAAACAAACCACAAAGACAGAACTTAGAACTACTTTATTTTGTCAAGTTTCAAGGAGCTAGCACAAACCGTGTTTGATTTAGACTTCCAACCACATCTATCTATATATGAGGAAATAGAGTGAAACCTAAAATTTCGAAGTGTTACTGGAAACGAACGCATCAAGCAAGAAGAGTGAAAATTAGGCAGCATATGGACTTAGTGAACTGATCATTACCACAGAGAATCATCTAGATTGGGTGAAAAAATATTAGCCGAGATTTCAAAAATCCAGCAGTTTTTTGGAAGCTTGGCACACCTTTGAAATGAAAGTGTCTTTCGGCAGTCTCTGTTGGGGTACTTCACGAGGAAACAAACCATAGAGATAGAACTTAGAACTACTTTATTTTGTCAAGTTTCAAGAAGCTAGCATAAGCAGTGTTTGATTCAGAGTTCCAAACACATCTATCTATATGGGAGAAAACAGAGTGAAACGTAAAAACTCAAACTGTTACTGGTAATGAACGCTTCATCCTAGAAGAGTGAATATTGGGCAGCTAAGTGGACTTAGTGAAGTGATCTTTACCACAAGAATCATAAGGATCGGCTGAAAAAATATTTGCCGACTATTCAGAAAACCAGTAGTTTTTTGGAAGCTTGGCACACCTTTCCAATGAAAGTGTCTTACGCAGTCTCTGCTTGTGGCTACTTCAAGACGAAACAAACCATAGAAAAAGAACTTACGAGTACTTTATTTTGTGAAGTTTCAAAAAGCTAGCACAAACCGTGTTTGATTTAGAGTTCCAAACACATCTATCTATATAGGAGAAAACAGAGTGAAACCTAAAAATTCAAAGTGTCACTGTAAATGAACGCTTCAAGCAAGAAGAATGAAAATTGGGCAGCTAAGTGGACTTATGGAATTCATCGTTACCAGAGAGAATCATGAAGATTGGGTGAAAAAAATTTGCCGAGATTTCAGAAAACCAGTACTTTTTGGGAAGCTTGGCACACCTTTGAAATGAAAGTGTCTTTCGGCAGTCTCTGCTTGGGGTAATTCAAGAGGAAACAAACCACAAAGACAGAACTAAGAACTATTTTATTTTGCCAAGTTTCAAGGAGCTAGCACAAACCGTGTTAGATTTAGACTTCCAAACACATCCATCTATATAGGAGGAAACAGAGTGAAACCTAAAAATTCGAAGTGTTACTGGAAACGAACTCATCAAGCAAGAAGAGTGAAAATTGGGCTGCTAAGTGGACTTGGTGAACTGATCATTACCACAGAGAAACATCTAGATTGGGTGAAAAAATATTTGCCGAGATTTCAGAAATCCAGCAGTTTTTTGGAAGCTTGGCACACCTTTGAAATGAAAGTGTCTTTCGGCAGTCTCTGTTGGGGTACTTCAAGAGGAAACAAACCATAGAGATAGAACTTAGAACTATTTTATTTTGACAAGTTTCAAGGAGCTAGCACAAACCGTGTTTGATTCAGAGTTCCAAACACATTTATCTATATGTGAGAAAACAGAGTGAAACGTAAAAACTCAAACTGTTACTGGTAACGTACGCTTCACCCTAGAAGAGTGAATATTGGGCAGCTAAGTGGACTTAGTGAACTGATCATTACCACAAGAATCATCAGGATCGGTTGAAAAAACATTTGCCGACTATTCAGAAAACAAGAGATTTTTGGAAGCTTGGCACACCTTTCCAATGAAAGTGTCTTACGCAGTCTCTGCTTGTGGCTACTTCAAGAAAAAACAAACCATAGAGACAGATATTAGAAATACTTTTTTTTGTGAAGTTTCAAAAAGCTAGCACAAACCGTGTTTGATTTAGAGTTCCAAACACATCTATCTATATAGGAGAAAACAGAGTGAAACCTAAAAATTCAAAGTGTCACTGGAAACGAAAGCTTCAAGCAAGAAGAATGAAAATTGGGCAGCTAAGTGGACTTATTGAATTGATCTTTACCACAGAGAATCATGAAGATTGGGTGAAAAAAATTTTGCCGAGATTTCAGAAAACCAGTACTTTTTTTGGAAGCTTGGCACACCTTTGAAATGAAAGTGTATTTCGGCAGTCTCTGCTTGGGGTAATTCATGAGGAAACAAACCACAAAACAGAACATTAGAACTACTTTATTTTGTCAAGTTTCAAGGAGCTAGCACAAACCGTGTTTGATTTAGACTTCCAACCACATCTATCTATATAGGAGGAAACAGAGTGAAACCTAAAAATTCGAAGTGTTCCTGAAACGAACGCTTCAAGCAAGAAGAGTGAAAATTGGGCAGCCAAGTGGATTGGTGAACTGATCATTACCACAGAGAATCATCTAGATTGGGTGAAAAAATATTTGCCGAGATTTCAGAAATCCAGCAGTTTTTTGGAAGCTCGGCACACCTTTGAAATGAAAGTGTCTTTCGGCAGTCTCTGTTATGGTACTTCAAGAGGAAACAAACCATAAAGATAGAACTTAGAACTACTTTATTTTGTCAAGTTTCAAGGAGCTAGCACAAACCATGTTTGATTCAGAGTTCCAAACACATCTATCTATATAGGAGAAAACAGAGTGAAACGTAAAAACTCAAACTGTTACTGGTAACGAACGCTTCATCCTAGAAGAGTGAATATTGGGCAGCTAAGTGGACATAGTGAACTGATCATTACCACAAGAATCATCAATATCGGATGAAAAAATATTTGCCGACTATTCAGAAAACCAGTAGTTTTTTGGAAGCTTGGCACACCTTTCCTATGAAAGTGTTACGCAGTCTCTGCTTGTGGCTACTTCAAGAGGAAAGAAACCATAGAGACAGAACTTAGAACTACTTTATTTTTTGAAGTTTCAAAAAGCTAGCACAAACCGTGTTTGATTTAGAGTTCCAAACACATCTATCCATATAGGAGAAAACAGAGTGAAACCTAAAAATTCAAAGTGTCACTGGAAATGAACGCTTCAAGCAAGAAGAATGAAAATTGGGCAGCTAAGTGGACTTATTGAATTGATCATTACCACAGAGAATCCTGATGATTGGGTGAAAAAAAAATTGCCGAGATTTCAGAAAACCAGTACTTTTTTGGAAGCTTGGCACACCTTTGAAATGAAAGTGTCTTTCGGCAGTCTCTGTTGGGGTAATTCAAGAGGAAACAAACCACAAAGACAGAACTTGAACTACTTTATTTTGTCAAGTTTCAAGGAACTAGCACAAACCGTGTTTGATTTAGACTTCCAACCACATCTATCTATATAGGAGGAAACAGAGTGAAACCTAAAAATTCGAAGTGTTACTGGAAACGAACGCTTCAAACAAGAAGAGTAAAAATTGGGCAGCTAAGTGGACTTGGTGAACTGATCATTACCACAGAGAATCATCTAGATTGGGTGAAAAAATATTTGCCAAGATTTCAGAAATCTAGCAGTTTTTTGGAAGCTTGGCACACCTTTAAATGAAAGTGTCTTTCGGCAGTCTCTGTTGGGGTACTTCAAGAGGAAACAAACCATAGAGATAGAAATAAGAACTACTTTATTTTGTCAAGTTTCAAGGAGCTAGCACAAACCGTGTTTAATTCAGAGTTCCAAACACATGTATCTATATGGTAGATAACAAAGTGAAACGTAAAAACTCAAACTGTTACTGGTAACGAACGCTTCATCCTAGAAGAGTGAATATTGGGCAGCTAAGTGGACATAGTGAACTGATCATTACCACAAGAATCATCAGGATCGGATGAAAAAATATTTGCCGACTACTCAGAAAACCAGTAGTTTTTTGGAAGCTTGGAACACCTTTCCAATGAAAGTGTCTTACGCAGTCTCTGCTTGTGGCGACTTCAAGAGGAAACAAACCATAGAGACCGAACTTAGAACTACTTTATTTTGTGAAGTTTCAAAAAGCTAGCACAAACCGTGTTTGATTTATAGTTCCAAAAACATCTATCTATATAGGAGAAAACAGAGTGAAACCTAAAAATTCAAAGTGTCACTGGAAACGAACGCTTCAAGCAAGAAGAATGAAAATTGGGCAGCTAAGTGGACTTATTGAATTGATCATTACCACAGAGAATCATGAAGATTGGGTGAAAGAAAATTTACCGAGATTTCTGAAAACCAGTACTTTTTTGGAAGCTTGGCACACCTTTGAAATGAAAGTGTCTTTCGGCAGTCTCTGTTGGGGTACTTCAAGAGGAAACAAACCATAGAGACAGAACTTAGAACTACTTTATTTGTCAAGTTTCAAGGAGCTAGCACAAACCGTGTTTGATTCAGAGTTCCAAACACATCTATCTATATTGGAGAAAACAGAGTGAAACGTAAAATCTCAAACAGTTACTGGTAACGAACGGTAAATCCTAGAAGAGTGAATATTGGGCAGCTAAGTGGACTTAGTGAACTGATCATTAACGCAAGAATCATCAGGAACGGAAGAAAAAATATTTGCCGACTATTCAGAAAACCAGCAGTTTTTTGGAAGCTTGGCACACCTTTCCAATGAAAGTGTCTTACGCAGTCTCTGCTTGTGGCTACTTCAAGAGGAAACAAACCATAGAGACAGAACTTAGAACTACTTTATTTTGTGATGTTTCAAAAAGCTAGCACAAACCGTGTTTGATTTAGAGTTCCAAACACATCTATCTATATAGGAGAAAACAGAGTGAAACCTAAAAATTCAAAGTGTCACTGGAAACAAACGCTTCAAGCAAGAAGAATGAAAATTGGGCAGCTAAGTGGACTTATTGAATTGGTCATTACCACAGAGAATCATGAAGATTGGGTGAAAAAAAATTGCCGAGATTTCAGAAAACCAGTACTTTTTTGGAAGCTTGGCACACCTATGAAATGAAAGTGTCTTTCGGCAGTGTCTGCTTGGGGTAATTCAAGAGGAAACAAACCACAAAGACAGAACTTAGAACTACTTTATTGTGTCAAGTTTCAAGGAGCTAGCACAAACCGTGTTTGATTTAGACTTCCAACCACATCTATCTATATAGGAGGAAATACAGTGAAACCTAAAAATTCGAAGTGTTACTGGAAATGAACGCTTCAAGCAAGAAGAGTGAAAATTGGGCAGCTAAGTGGACTTAGTGAACTGATCATTACCACAGAGAATCATCTAGATTGGGTGAAAAAATATTGGCCGAAATTTCAGAAATCCAGCAGTTTTTTGGAAGCTTGGTACACCTTTGAAATGAAAGTGTCATATGCATTCTCTGCTTGTGGCCACTTCAAGAGGAAACAAACCATTGAGACAGAACTTAGAACTACTTTATTTTGTCAAGTTTCAAGGAGCTAGCACAAACCGTGTTTGATTCAGAGTTCCAAACACGTCTATCTATATGGGAGAAAACAGAGTGAAATGTAAAATCTCAAACTGTTACTGGTAACGAACGCTTAATCCTAGAAGAGTGAATATTGGGCAGCTAAGTGGACTTAGTGAACTGATCATTACCACAAGAATCATCAGGATCGGATGAAAAAATATTTGCCGACTATTCAGAAAACCAGTAGTTTTTTAAAAGCTTGGCACACCTTTCCAATGAAAGTGTCTTACGCAGTCTCTGCTTGTGGCTACTTCAAGAGGAAACAAACCATAGAGACAGAACTTAGAACTACTTTATTTTGTGAAGTTTCAAAAAGCTAGCACAAACCGTGTTTGATTTAGAGTTCCAAAAACATCTATCTATATAGGAGAAAACAGAGTGAAACCTAAAAATTCAAAGTGTCACTGGAAACGAACGCTTCAAGCAAGAAGAATGAAAATTGGGCAGCTAAGTGGACTTATTGAATTGGTCATTACCACAGAGAATCATGAAGATTGGGTGAAAAAAAATTTGCCGAGATTTCTGAAAACCAGTACTTTTTTGGTAGCTTGGCACACCTTTGAAATGAAAGTGTCTTTCGGCAGTCTCTGTTGGGGTACTTCAAGAGGAAACAAACCATAGAGACAGAACTTAGAACCACTTTATTTGTCAAGTTTCAAGGAGCTAGCACAAACCGTGTTTGATTCAGAGTTCCAAACACATCTATCTATATTGGAGAAAACAGAGTGAAACGTAAAATCTCAAACAGTTACTGGTAATGAACGGTAAATCCTAGAAGAGTGAATATTGGGCAGCTAAGTGGACTTAGTGAACTGATCATTACCACAAGAATCATCAGGAACGGATGAAAAAATATTTGCCGACTATTCAGAAAACCAGCAGTTTTTTGGAAGCTTGGCACACCTTTCCAATGAAAGTGTCTTACGCAGTCTCTGCTTGTGGCTACTTCAAGAGGAAAAAAACCATACAGACAGAACTTAGAACTACTTTGTTTTGTGAAGTTTCAAAAAGCTAGCACAAACCGTGTTTGATTTAGAGTTCCAAACACATGTATCTATATGGGAGAAAACAGAGTGAAACCTAAAAATTCAAAGTGTTACTGGAAACGAACGCTTCAAGCAAGAAGAATGAAAATTGGGCAGCTAAGTGGACTTATTTAATTGATCATTACCACAGACAATTATGAAGATTGGAGGAAAAAAAAATTTCCGAGATTTCAGAAAACCAGTTCTTTTTTGGAAGCTTGGCACATCTTTGAAATGAAAGTGTCTTTCGGCAGTCTCTGCTTGGGGTAATTCAAGAGGAAACAAAAAACAAAGACAGAACTTAGAACTACTTCATTTTTCAAGTTTCAAGGAGCTAGCACAAACCGTGTTTGATTTAGACTTCCAACCACATCTATCTTTATAGGAGGAAATAGAGTGAAAACTAAAAATTCGAAGTGTTACTGGAAATGAACGCTTCAAGCAAGAAGAGTGAAAATTGGGCAGCTAAGTGGACTTGGTGAACTGATCATTACCACAGAGAATCATCTAGATTGGGTGAAAAAATATTTGCCCAGATTTCAGAAATCCAGCAGTTTTTTGGAAGCTTGGCACACCTTTGAAATGAAAGTGTCTTTTGGCAGTCTCTGTTGGGGTACTTCAAGAGGAAACAAACCATATAGATAGAACTTAGAACTACTTTATTTTGTCAAGTTTCAAGGAGCTAGCACAAACCATGTTTGATTCAGAGTTATAACACATCTATCTATATAGGAGAAAACAGAGTGAAACGTAAAAACTCAAACTGTTACTGGTAACGAACGCTTCATACTAGAAGAGTGAATATTGGCAGCTAAGTGGACTTAGTGAACTGATCATTACCACAAGAATCATCAAGATCAGATGAAAAAATATTTGCCGACTATTCAGAAAACCAGTACTTTTTTGGAAGTTTGGCACACCTTTGAAAGGAAAGTGTCTTTTGGCAGTCTCTGCTTGGGGTAAGTCAAGATTAAACAAACCACAAAGACAGAACATAGAACTACTTTATTTTGTCAAGTTTCAAGGAGCTAGCACAAACCGTGTTTCATTTAGACTTCCAACCACATCTATCTATACTGGAGGAAAGAGAGTGAAACCTAAAAATTCGAAGTGTTCCTGGAAACGAACGCTTCAAGCAAGAAGAGTGAAAATTGGGCAGCTAAGTGGACTTGGTGAACTGATCATTACCACAGAGAGTCATCTAGAGTGGGTGAAAAAATATTTGCCGAGATTTCAGAAATCCAGCAGTTTTTTGGAAGCTTGGCACACCATTGAAATGAAAGTGTCTTTCGGCAGTCTCTTTTCGGGTACTTCAAGAGGAAACAAACCATACACACAGAACTTAGAACTACTTTTTTTTGTCAAGTTTCAAGGAGCTAGCACAAATCGTGTTTGATTCAGAGTTCCAAACACATCTATCCATATGGGAGAAAACAGAGTGAAACGTAAAAACTCAAACTGTTACTGGTAACGAACGCTTCATCCTAGAAGAGTGAATATTGGGCAGCTAAGTGGACTTAGTGAAGTGATCCTTACAACAAGAATCATCAGGATCGGATGAAAAAATATTTGCCGACTATTCAGAAAACCAGTAGTTTTTTGGAAGCTTGGCACACCTTTCCAATGAAAGTGTCTTACGCAGTCTCTGCTTGTGGCTACTTCAAGACGAAACAAACCATAGAAAAAGAACTTACGAGTACTTTATTTTGTGAAGTTTCAAAAAGCTAGCACAAACCGTGTTTGATTTAGAGTTCCAAACACATCTATCTATATAGGAGAAAACAGAGTGAAACCTAAAAATTCAAAGTGTCACTGGAAATGAACGCTTCAAGCAAGAAGAATGAAAATTGGGCAGCTAAGTGGACTTATGGAATTCATCGTTACCAGAGAGAATCATGAAGATTGGGTGAAAAAAATTTGCCGAGATTTCAGAAAACCAGTACTTTTTGGGAAGCTTGGCACACCTTTGAAATGAAAGTGTCTTTCGGCAGTCTCTGTTGGGGTAATTCAAGAGGAAACAAACCACAAAGACAGAACTTAGAACTACTTTATTTTGTCAAGTTTCAAGGAGCTAGCACAAACCGTGTTTGATTTAGACTTCCAACCACATCTATCTATATAGGAGGAAATAGAGTGAAACCTAAAATTTCGAAGTGTTACTGGAAACGAACGCATCAAGCAGAAGAGTGAAAATTAGGCAGCATATGGACTTAGTGAACTGATCATTACCACAGAGAATCATCTAGATTGGGTGAAAAAATATTAGCCGAGATTTCAAAAATCCAGCAGTTTTTTGGAAGCTTGGCACACCTTTGAAATGAAAGTGTCTTTCGGCAGTCTCTGTTGGGGTACTTCACGAGGAAACAAACCATAGAGATAGAACTTAGAACTACTTTATTTTGTCAAGTTTCAAGAAGCTAGCATAAGCAGTGTTTGATTCAGAGTTCCAAACACATCTATCTATATGGGAGAAAACAGAGTGAAACGTAAAAACTCAAACTGTTACTGGTAATGAACGCTTCATCCTAGAAGAGTGAATATTGGGCAGCTAAGTGGACTTAGTGAAGTGATCTTTACCACAAGAATCATAAGGATCGGCTGAAAAAATATTTGCCGACTATTCAGAAAACCAGTAGTTTTTTGGAAGCTTGGCACACCTTTCCAATGAAAGTGTCTTACGCAGTCTCTGCTTGTGGCTACTTCAAGACGAAACAAACCATAGAAAAAGAACTTACGAGTACTTTATTTTGTCAAGTTTCAAGGAGCTAGCACAAACCGTGTTTCATTTAGACTTCCAACCACATCTATCTATACTGGAGGAAAGAGAGTGAAACCTAAAAATTCGAAGTGTTCCTGGAAACGAACGCTTCAAGCAAGAAGAGTGAAAATTGGGCAGCTAAGTGGACTTGGTGAACTGATCATTACCACAGAGAGTCATCTAGAGTGGGTGAAAAAATATTTGCCGAGATTTCAGAAATCCAGCAGTTTTTTGGAAGCTTGGCACACCATTGAAATGAAAGTGTCTTTCGGCAGTCTCTTTTCGGGTACTTCAAGAGGAAACAAACCATACACACAGAACTTAGAACTACTTTTTTTTGTCAAGTTTCAAGGAGCTAGCACAAATCGTGTTTGATTCAGAGTTCCAAACACATCTATCCATATGGGAGAAAACAGAGTGAAACGTAAAAACTCAAACTGTTACTGGTAACGAACGCTTCATCCTAGAAGAGTGAATATTGGGCAGCTAAGTGGACTTAGTGAAGTGATCCTTACAACAAGAATCATCAGGATCGGATGAAAAAATATTTGCCGACTATTCAGAAAACCAGTAGTTTTTTGGAAGCTTGGCACACCTTTCCAATGAAAGTGTCTTACGCAGTCTCTGCTTGTGGCTACTTCAAGACGAAACAAACCATAGAAAAAGAACTTACGAGTACTTTATTTTGTGAAGTTTCAAAAAGCTAGCACAAACCGTGTTTGATTTAGAGTTCCAAACACATCTATCTATATAGGAGAAAACAGAGTGAAACCTAAAAATTCAAAGTGTCACTGGAAATGAACGCTTCAAGCAAGAAGAATGAAAATTGGGCAGCTAAGTGGACTTATGGAATTCATCGTTACCAGAGAGAATCATGAAGATTGGGTGAAAAAAATTTGCCGAGATTTCAGAAAACCAGTACTTTTTGGGAAGCTTGGCACACCTTTGAAATGAAAGTGTCTTTCGGCAGTCTCTGTTGGGGTAATTCAAGAGGAAACAAACCACAAAGACAGAACTTAGAACTACTTTATTTTGTCAAGTTTCAAGGAGCTAGCACAAACCGTGTTTGATTTAGACTTCCAACCACATCTATCTATATAGGAGGAAATAGAGTGAAACCTAAAATTTCGAAGTGTTACTGGAAACGAACGCATCAAGCAAGAAGAGTGAAAATTAGGCAGCATATGGACTTAGTGAACTGATCATTACCACAGAGAATCATCTAGATTGGGTGAAAAAATATTAGCCGAGATTTCAAAAATCCAGCAGTTTTTTGGAAGCTTGGCACACCTTTGAAATGAAAGTGTCTTTCGGCAGTCTCTGTTGGGGTACTTCACGAGGAAACAAACCATAGAGATAGAACTTAGAACTACTTTATTTTGTCAAGTTTCAAGAAGCTAGCATAAGCAGTGTTTGATTCAGAGTTCCAAACACATCTATCTATATGGGAGAAAACAGAGTGAAACGTAAAAACTCAAACTGTTACTGGTAATGAACGCTTCATCCTAGAAGAGTGAATATTGGGCAGCTAAGTGGACTTAGTGAAGTGATCTTTACCACAAGAATCATAAGGATCGGCTGAAAAAATATTTGCCGACTATTCAGAAAACCAGTAGTTTTTTGGAAGCTTGGCACACCTTTCCAATGAAAGTGTCTTACGCAGTCTCTGCTTGTGGCTACTTCAAGACGAAACAAACCATAGAAAAAGAACTTACGAGTACTTTATTTTGTGAAGTTTCAAAAAGCTAGCACAAACCGTGTTTGATTTAGAGTTCCAAACACATCTATCTATATAGGAGAAAACAGAGTGAAACCTAAAAATTCAAAGTGTCACTGTAAATGAACGCTTCAAGCAAGAAGAATGAAAATTGGGCAGCTAAGTGGACTTATGGAATTCATCGTTACCAGAGAGAATCATGAAGATTGGGTGAAAAAAATTTGCCGAGATTTCAGAAAACCAGTACTTTTTGGGAAGCTTGGCACACCTTTGAAATGAAAGTGTCTTTCGGCAGTCTCTGCTTGGGGTAATTCAAGAGGAAACAAACCACAAAGACAGAACTAAGAACTATTTTATTTTGCCAAGTTTCAAGGAGCTAGCACAAACCGTGTTAGATTTAGACTTCCAAACACATCCATCTATATAGGAGGAAACAGAGTGAAACCTAAAAATTCGAAGTGTTACTGGAAACGAACTCATCAAGCAAGAAGAGTGAAAATTGGGCTGCTAAGTGGACTTGGTGAACTGATCATTACCACAGAGAAACATCTAGATTGGGTGAAAAAATATTTGCCGAGATTTCAGAAATCCAGCAGTTTTTTGGAAGCTTGGCACACCTTTGAAATGAAAGTGTCTTTCGGCAGTCTCTGTTGGGGTACTTCAAGAGGAAACAAACCATAGAGATAGAACTTAGAACTATTTTATTTTGACAAGTTTCAAGGAGCTAGCACAAACCGTGTTTGATTCAGAGTTCCAAACACATTTATCTATATGTGAGAAAACAGAGTGAAACGTAAAAACTCAAACTGTTACTGGTAACGTAC
Organism: Callospermophilus lateralis; assembly: GCF_048772815.1. Classification (NCBI taxonomy): domain Eukaryota; kingdom Metazoa; phylum Chordata; class Mammalia; order Rodentia; family Sciuridae; genus Callospermophilus; species Callospermophilus lateralis. The sequence continues at coordinate 90,300 of NW_027514125.1, forward strand.
GCTTCACCCTAGAAGAGTGAATATTGGGCAGCTAAGTGGACTTAGTGAACTGATCATTACCACAAGAATCATCAGGATCGGTTGAAAAAACATTTGCCGACTATTCAGAAAACAAGAGATTTTTGGAAGCTTGGCACACCTTTCCAATGAAAGTGTCTTACGCAGTCTCTGCTTGTGGCTACTTCAAGAAAAAACAAACCATAGAGACAGATATTAGAAATACTTTTTTTTGTGAAGTTTCAAAAAGCTAGCACAAACCGTGTTTGATTTAGAGTTCCAAACACATCTATCTATATAGGAGAAAACAGAGTGAAACCTAAAAATTCAAAGTGTCACTGGAAACGAAAGCTTCAAGCAAGAAGAATGAAAATTGGGCAGCTAAGTGGACTTATTGAATTGATCTTTACCACAGAGAATCATGAAGATTGGGTGAAAAAAATTTTGCCGAGATTTCAGAAAACCAGTACTTTTTTTGGAAGCTTGGCACACCTTTGAAATGAAAGTGTATTTCGGCAGTCTCTGCTTGGGGTAATTCATGAGGAAACAAACCACAAAACAGAACATTAGAACTACTTTATTTTGTCAAGTTTCAAGGAGCTAGCACAAACCGTGTTTGATTTAGACTTCCAACCACATCTATCTATATAGGAGGAAACAGAGTGAAACCTAAAAATTCGAAGTGTTCCTGAAACGAACGCTTCAAGCAAGAAGAGTGAAAATTGGGCAGCCAAGTGGATTGGTGAACTGATCATTACCACAGAGAATCATCTAGATTGGGTGAAAAAATATTTGCCGAGATTTCAGAAATCCAGCAGTTTTTTGGAAGCTCGGCACACCTTTGAAATGAAAGTGTCTTTCGGCAGTCTCTGTTATGGTACTTCAAGAGGAAACAAACCATAAAGATAGAACTTAGAACTACTTTATTTTGTCAAGTTTCAAGGAGCTAGCACAAACCATGTTTGATTCAGAGTTCCAAACACATCTATCTATATAGGAGAAAACAGAGTGAAACGTAAAAACTCAAACTGTTACTGGTAACGAACGCTTCATCCTAGAAGAGTGAATATTGGGCAGCTAAGTGGACATAGTGAACTGATCATTACCACAAGAATCATCAATATCGGATGAAAAAATATTTGCCGACTATTCAGAAAACCAGTAGTTTTTTGGAAGCTTGGCACACCTTTCCTATGAAAGTGTTACGCAGTCTCTGCTTGTGGCTACTTCAAGAGGAAAGAAACCATAGAGACAGAACTTAGAACTACTTTATTTTTTGAAGTTTCAAAAAGCTAGCACAAACCGTGTTTGATTTAGAGTTCCAAACACATCTATCCATATAGGAGAAAACAGAGTGAAACCTAAAAATTCAAAGTGTCACTGGAAATGAACGCTTCAAGCAAGAAGAATGAAAATTGGGCAGCTAAGTGGACTTATTGAATTGATCATTACCACAGAGAATCCTGATGATTGGGTGAAAAAAAAAATTGCCGAGATTTCAGAAAACCAGTACTTTTTTGGAAGCTTGGCACACCTTTGAAATGAAAGTGTCTTTCGGCAGTCTCTGTTGGGGTAATTCAAGAGGAAACAAACCACAAAGACAGAACTTGAACTACTTTATTTTGTCAAGTTTCAAGGAACTAGCACAAACCGTGTTTGATTTAGACTTCCAACCACATCTATCTATATAGGAGGAAACAGAGTGAAACCTAAAAATTCGAAGTGTTACTGGAAACGAACGCTTCAAACAAGAAGAGTAAAAATTGGGCAGCTAAGTGGACTTGGTGAACTGATCATTACCACAGAGAATCATCTAGATTGGGTGAAAAAATATTTGCCAAGATTTCAGAAATCTAGCAGTTTTTTGGAAGCTTGGCACACCTTTAAATGAAAGTGTCTTTCGGCAGTCTCTGTTGGGGTACTTCAAGAGGAAACAAACCATAGAGATAGAAATAAGAACTACTTTATTTTGTCAAGTTTCAAGGAGCTAGCACAAACCGTGTTTAATTCAGAGTTCCAAACACATGTATCTATATGGTAGATAACAAAGTGAAACGTAAAAACTCAAACTGTTACTGGTAACGAACGCTTCATCCTAGAAGAGTGAATATTGGGCAGCTAAGTGGACATAGTGAACTGATCATTACCACAAGAATCATCAGGATCGGATGAAAAAATATTTGCCGACTACTCAGAAAACCAGTAGTTTTTTGAAGCTTGGAACACCTTTCCAATGAAAGTGTCTTACGCAGTCTCTGCTTGTGGCGACTTCAAGAGGAAACAAACCATAGAGACCGAACTTAGAACTACTTTATTTTGTGAAGTTTCAAAAAGCTAGCACAAACCGTGTTTGATTTATAGTTCCAAAAACATCTATCTATATAGGAGAAAACAGAGTGAAACCTAAAAATTCAAAGTGTCACTGGAAACGAACGCTTCAAGCAAGAAGAATGAAAATTGGGCAGCTAAGTGGACTTATTGAATTGATCATTACCACAGAGAATCATGAAGATTGGGTGAAAGAAAATTTACCGAGATTTCTGAAAACCAGTACTTTTTTGGAAGCTTGGCACACCTTTGAAATGAAAGTGTCTTTCGGCAGTCTCTGTTGGGGTACTTCAAGAGGAAACAAACCATAGAGACAGAACTTAGAACTACTTTATTTGTCAAGTTTCAAGGAGCTAGCACAAACCGTGTTGATTTCAGAGTTCCAAACACATCTATCTATATTGGAGAAAACAGAGTGAAACGTAAAATCTCAACAGTTACTGGTAACGAACGGTAAATCCTAGGAAGAGTGAATATTGGGCAGCTAAGTGGACATTAGTGAACTGATCATTAACGCAAGAATCATCAGGAACGGAAGAAAAAATATTTGCCGACTATTCAGAAAACCAGCAGTTTTTTGGAAGCTTGGCACACCTTTCCAATGAAAGTGTCTTACGCAGTCTCTGCTTGTGGCTACTTCAAGAGGAAACAAACCATAGAGACAGAACTTAGAACTACTTTATTTTGTGATGTTTCAAAAAGCTAGCACAAACCGTGTTTGATTTAGAGTTCCAAACACATCTATCTATATAGGAGAAAACAGAGTGAAACCTAAAAATTCAAAGTGTCACTGGAAACAAACGCTTCAAGCAAGAAGAATGAAAATTGGGCAGCTAAGTGACTTATTGAATTGGTCATTACCACAGAGAATCATGAAGATTGGGTTGAAAAAAAATTGCCGAGATTTCAGAAAACCAGTACTTTTTTGGAAGCTTGGCACACCTATGAAATGAAAGTGTCTTTCGGCAGTGTCTGCTTGGGGTAATTCAAGAGGAAACAAACCACAAAGACAGAACTTAGAACTACTTTATTGTGTCAAGTTTCAAGGAGCTAGCACAAACCGTGTTTGATTTAGACTTCCAACCACATCTATCTATATAGGAGGAAATACAGTGAAACCTAAAAATTCGAAGTGTTACTGGAAATGAACGCTTCAGCAAGAAGAGTGAAAATTGGGCAGCTAAGTGGACTTAGTGAACTGATCATTACCACAGAGAATCATCTGATTGGGTGAAAAAATATTGGCCGAAATTTCAGAAATCCAGCAGTTTTTTGGAAGCTTGGTACACCTTTGAAATGAAAGTGTCATATGCATTCTCTGCTTGTGGCCACTTCAAGAGGAAAACAAACCATTGAGACAGAACTTAGAACTACTTTATTTTGTCAAGTTTCAAGGAGCTAGCACAAACCGTGTTTGATTCAGAGTTCCAAACACGTCTATCTATATGGGAGAAAACAGAGTGAAATGTAAAATCCTCAAACTGTTACTGGTAACGAACGCTTAATCCTAGAAGAGTGAATATTGGGCAGCTAAGTGGACTTAGTGAACTGATCATTACCACAAGAATCATCAGGATCGGATGAAAAAATATTTGCCGACTATTCAGAAAACCAGTAGTTTTTTAAAAGCTTGGCACACCTTTCCAATGAAAGTGTCTTACGCAGTCTCTGCTTGTGGCTACTTCAAGAGGAAACAAACCATAGAGACAGAACTTAGAACTACTTTATTTTGTGAAGTTTCAAAAAGCTAGCACAAACCGTGTTTGATTTAGAGTTCCAAAAACATCTATCTATATAGGAGAAAACAGAGTGAAACCTAAAAATTCAAAGTGTCACTGGAAACGAACGCTTCAAGCAAGAAGAATGAAAATTGGGCAGCTAAGTGGACTTATTGAATTGGTCATTACCACAGAGAATCATGAAGATTGGGTGAAAAAAAATTTGCCGAGATTTCTGGAAAACCAGTACTTTTTTGGTAGCTTGGCACACCTTTGAAATGAAAGTGTCTTCGGCAGTCTTTGTTGGGGTACTTCAAGAGGAAACAAACCATAGAGACAGAACTTAGAACCACTTTATTTGTCAAGTTTCAAGGAGCTAGCACAAACCGTGTTTGATTCAGAGTTCCAAACACATCTATCTATATTGGAGAAAACAGAGTGAAACGTAAAATCTCAAACAGTTACTGGTAATGAACGGTAAATCCTAGAAGAGTGAATATTGGGCAGCTAAGTGGAACTTAGTGAACTGATCATTAACACAAGAATCATCAGGAACGGATGAAAAAATATTTGCCGACTATTCAGAAAACCAGCAGTTTTTTGGAAGCTTGGCACACCTTTCCAATGAAAGTGTCTTACGCAGTCTCTGCTTGTGGCTACTTCAAGAGGAAAAAACCATACAGACAGAACTTAGAACTACTTTGTTTTGTGAAGTTTCAAAAAGCTAGCACAAACCGTGTTTGATTTAGAGTTCCAAACACATGTATCTATATGGGAGAAAACAGAGTGAAACCTAAAAAATTCAAAGTGTTACTGGAAACGAACGCTTCAAGCAAGAAGAATGAAAATTGGGCAGCTAAGTGGACTTATTTAATGATCATTACCACAGACAATTTATGAAGATTGGAGGAAAAAAAAATTTCCGAGATTTCAGAAAACCAGTTCTTTTTTGGAAGCTTGGCACATCTTTGAAATGAAAGTGTCTTTCGGCAGTCTCTGCTTGGGGTAATTCAAGAGGAAACAAAAAACAAAGACAGAACTTAGAACTACTTCATTTTTCAAGTTTCAAGGAGCTAGCACAAACCGTGTTTGATTTAGACTTCCAACCACATCTATCTTTATAGGAGGAAATAGAGTGAAAACTAAAATTCGAAGTGTTACTGGAAATGAACGCTTCAAGCAAGAAGAGTGGAAAATTGGGCAGCTAAGTGGACTTGGTGAACTGATCATTACCACAGAGAATCATCTAGATTGGGTGAAAAAAATATTTGCCCAGATTTCAGAAATCCAGCAGTTTTTTGGAAGCTTGGCACACCTTTGAAATGAAGTGTCTTTTTGGCAGTCTCTGTTGGGGTACTTCAAGAGGAAACAAACCATATAGATAGAACTTAGAACTACTTTATTTTGTCAAGTTTCAAGGAGCTAGCACAAACCATGTTTGATTCAGAGTTATAACACATCTATCTATATAGGAGAAAACAGAGTGAAACGTAAAAACTCAAACTGTTACTGGTAACGAACGCTTCATACTAGAAGAGTGAATATTGGCAGCTAAGTGACTTAGTGAACTGATCATTACCACAAGAATCATCAAGATCAGATGAAAAAATATTTGCCGACTATTCAGAAAACCAGTAGTTTTTGGAAGCTTGGCACACCTTTCCCATGAAAGTGTTATGCAGTCTCTGCTTGTGGCTACTTCAACAGGAAACAAACCATAGAGACAGAACTTAGAACTACTTTATTTTGTGAAGTTTCAAAAGCTAGCACAAACCGTGTTTGATTTAGTGTTCCAAACACATTTATCTATATAGGAGAAAACAGAGTGAAACCTAAAATACAAAGTGTCACTGGAAACGAACGCTTAAAGCAAGAAGAATGAAAATTGGGCAGCTAAGTGGACTTATTGAATTGGATCATTACCACA